>NC_040039.1:19511152-19786557 GCF_003713205.1 Coffea eugenioides
TGAAATGACTCATTTGCCCTCCAAAATAAAAGAAAAGGTCAAGGCATCGCTTTAATTAACAAATAATCACATGATATAAAAATAAGCATGGAATGAATCAATTAAATCATGTAAAGGAAGGCAAACAACCCATGTTTAAGAAATTAAAACAAGCAGGGACTTAATTTCAAAGATTAACAAAAGTTTTGGGGTCAAAATTAAAGAAAAATAAAGTTCAAGGACCTACTTGCAATTAAATTAAGAACCCAATTGAAAGAAATTGAAAGTTTCAAGGGCCACAGTTTAGCTAAGGAAAAAATCCAGGGACTGATTCGCAAATCCAATTACCAAATTCTTAATCAAACAGGCCACTGGGTCATTTTATTTATTTCTTGGGCCGAAACTTTCCTAGCCCATTTAAAAATCCAAAGCAAATTGGATGGGCCAGCCTATCATTTTTATCAAGTAAAACCCAACAAAATGCATGGGCTTTAACTCTCGAGCCCAAATTACTAACCCAGGAAATAAACAAAACAAAACCCAATCCAAACAAACAAACCACCATCAAGATCCAATCAAAATAAACCTAATCCAATTCCCAACTAATTTTTGTTAAACCTATCAAAATAATAAGATCGCTAAAAAACATTAAAACCTAATCATATCATAATCTCAGAATTAATCTACCCAACAATTCACTAAAATATGCAAACAAGGGAATAAGCTTAAAAGGGCAAAATTAGGTCGATTTTTCCAGATTTTGGGCCACAGAGAAATTAGGCAAAAGTTTAGGGGTCGAATTGCAATTCTTTAGAAATCTATGCTCCATACTTCGCAGGAGCTTTCTTCTTCCAGGCAAATGAGATGGAAACGTTTTTCCAACTTCGGATACTTCAGAAAATCCGACAAATTTACACGACAACAATATCACATCATTATGGAATGCAAAAACAGCAAAATTGAACAAAATCAATTTCAAAAGTTCATGGCTTCTCTTTCTCTTCCTGACCAGCGAACTCATGTATTCTGGCCAGCTTTGGACTGGCCAGAGTCCCTCTTGAACAGAAAAAGCGTGAAATCTTCCCTTTTGGTTCCAGATTTCTTTTCGGGCATTTTATCGAACACTAAACGAGCATGAAAGACTTCGGTAAATTTTTGCTCCATTGACTCAAGAACTCGCCCCCAAAATTTCATCAGCAACCCAAAAAGTACAGTCCAATCAACCCATAGCGCATTTACAATCAAAAACAAAAGAAAACGGACAATCAATCAAGAAAGCCGTAAAAACCAATTCACAGAAACATGCTTGGGGTTGGGGATTTCCAGAATTTGCACTTGAAAGTAAGACTTACAGTGCGTCCTTGCGAGGATTTTTCAGGCGGTAATGGCAAATTGCAGTGGTGGCGGTGGACAATTCCGGTGGTGGCAGCGGCTGTGACCTTTCCTTGCTATGGCTATCGTTCGAATCCTCCGAAGGAAACCCCTCCAATTTCCAGATTTCTCTCTGCTCTTGCTGAAACTCTCCTCTCTGGTTTCCTTAACTCTTCTGCAGCTTGCTTTTCTTTTTCTTGTTCTGGCTGCGCCGACTCTCCATTTCCCTCCCTGGTTCCCTTTAGCTCCTCTTTCTCCCGTTGTTTCTTTTCTCTGTTCTTTGCTCAACAGGAGCCTCATGTCCTCTGTTTTTCAGTTCTTCCTTTCGTTTTGTTTAATTCTACCCACCGGTTCTCTCTTCCTCGTTTTGGATTCATCCGAAAACTCCCCAATTTTCTGTTTTCTTGCTCCTGTTTTTCTTCCCCTCGCCTTGTCCGCCGACCCTCTTTTCCATTCCTCTCCTCTGCTTTTTTCTATTCCGCCCCTGAAGCCTCAAAGCTCTCTCTGTTTCTTCTTTTTCCTTAGTCGAGAGCTCTCTCTCGATTCTCTCTAATTTCTTTTCCCGTAGCTCCCCTTTCAAGTTTTTTCCTCCGCGGCCCTTTTCTTCCTCTGTTTCTTTTAGCCTTTCCTTTCAGATCCTCCTAGCCCTCGGTTTCTTTTTCCACTTTTTCAGACCCAGCTCCCTGTTTCCTTGTCCCTTCTTTTGTTTAATCTTACCCCCGAATTCCCCCCCTCTCTCGTTTGCGGTTGTTTTGCCTTTTAAAGGCACCTCACAAGACTAAACCTAATATGAAAGGCCAAGATTTCAAACCCCAAAGTAGGCTTATGTGTCTTATTCTTGTCCCTTTGATTGACTTTTTCTTTTTTTTCCTTTTTCCTCTTTTTTGAAAATTTAGTGCAAAAAACTCTTAATTCAATTAAAGTAAGACAAAAGACACGATTCAAAACAAAAATAAAATCAAATAAAATAAAGACCTAAAATCGAAACAAATAAAATAAAAATTTAAATTAATTAAATGATTAAAGTTTGAAATCAAAATTTGGTGTCTACACTTGAGGGTTTTGTGGTTAAAATTTGAGCAAAAGTCAACTTTGAATAGTAATCGCCCGCACGTTTCGTGTCCGTTTTCTCTCGGGTTTGTTTCACTTGTGCACTAAACCTCTAATGTACTTTCTTTAACATTATAATTATTCACTCTTAGCAGTCTAGAATAATTTTCTTAAATCTCCAATTAACTGCTCCGGCTCGATATATGCGAACTCCCAATTCGCGCGCGATAAAACGAAACCTAAAAGAAATTTTTGTAACGATAATATAAGTAACTAATATTAGGGTAAATAATCGTGAAAATAACTATTTTAAGACTAACGCATGAGTCCTCAAATCTCCAAGATCACTGCACTCTCAGATCAAATACTACCTCGAAAAACGTGTATTCGCTATTTCTTACTAAATGAGCTTTCAAAAATTAAATTTACTAACGAGACGTTTTAAAAATATACATAGGCATAGTTCCACGTAAATGGATTTAAAATGGTTGAAATAAATTATTCGGATAAAACGGATGAATAAATATTTAAATAAGCCAGTAATACGAGATTAATATTAGTAAATTTTTGGGTCCTCACATCCTCTCCCCCTTAAGAAAATTTCGTCCTCGAAATTATATCTTGAGTTGAAAACAGGTCTGGATATTTTCCTTGAATTTCTTCTCCAACTTCCCAGGTTGCTTCCTCCAGTCCATGGTTCCTCCAAAGAACTTTTACCAACAGAATCCGTTTGTTTCTCAATTCTTTCACCTTACGATCTAGAAGCTTGATCGGTTTCTCCTCATAAGTCAGTGCTTCATCAATTTCAATATTCTCCGGTTGCAGAACATGAAACGGATCTGGATGATATTTCTTAAGCATCGACACGTGGAAAATAATGTGGATCCGAGATAGATTTGGTGGCAATTCCAACTTATAGGCCACGTTTCCTACGCGTTGGATAACCTTATAAGGTCCTACAAATCTCGGTTGTAACTTCTTTCCCTTTCATGCCAACAAACTTGCTTTTAGAGGAGTAATCTTAAGAAAAACTTGATCTCCAACTGCAAATTCTAAGTCCTTCCTTCGGTTATCGGCATAACTCTTTTGACGACTTTGTGCGGTTTGAATCCTCTGGTGTATCAATTTCACCTTTTCGTTCACCTCCTCTATCCAAGGCACTGTCGTTGGGTCTAAAATTTTTCGTTCACCTACTTCATCCCAACAAATCGGAGACCTACATTTCCGACCATAAAGTGTTTCGTACGGAGCCATTTGAATAGAAGAATGAAAACTATTATTATAGGCAAATTCCACCAAAGTCAAATACTTACTCTAACTCTTCCCAAAATCCAAAGTACAAATTCTTAACATGTCCTTGAGCATCTGAATCGTCCTCTCAGACTGTCCATCTGTTTGGGGATGGTAAGTAGTGCTAAAATTTAATTTGGTCCCTAACACTTCTTGCATCTTTTGCCAGAACCACGAGACAAACCTAGGGTCTCGGTCGGACACAATACTTACAGGTATCCCATGTAACCTTATAATCTCATCTAGGTATAATTTAGCTAACTTCTCCAATGGGTACTTCATACTAATCGGCAGAAAGCGAGCCGATTTGGTCAATCTATCCACTATTACCCAAATGGCATCATGTCCTTTTTGTGTCGTAGGTAATTCAGATACAAAATCCATGGTGATATTTTCCCATTTCCACTCAGGTATCTCTAAAGGTTGCAAAAGACCAGATGGTCTCTGAAGTTCAGTTTTAACCTGTTGACAAATCAAACATGTCTGGACGAATTGAGCAATTTCCCTTATCATGCTTTCCACCAATATAATCTCTTCAAGTTCTGGTACATTTTATTCCCTCCAGGGTATACCGTAAACTTCGATCGTTGTGCCTCTTCCAAAGTTTCCTTCTTAAGCCCTTCATCCTTTGGCACTACTATCCGATTTCGAAACCTCAATATACTATTTATTCCCAAGTTAAAATCCGACTTCTCTCCCTTTTTGACTTTTTCCAGCCACTCTTGCACTTCAGGGTCCTTTTCTTGAGTCTCCTTGATACATTCCAACAAAGTGAATTTCATGACGATATTCCCCAGAATTACTTTTCTCGATTCCAGTCGGGGATTCCATACACTAACCTCCTCCAACAAACGCATCTCTTTAATTATCAATCCTGTCACCTGCACTTGACGACTTAAAGCATCAGCCACTACATTGGCTTTCCTTGGATGGTACTTTATCGTGCAATCATAGTCTTCCAAGAATTCCATCCACCTACGTTGTCTCCAATTCAACTCTTTTTGAGAAAACAAATACTTAAAACTCTTGTGGTCAGTGAAAACCTCAAACGTTACTCCATAAAGGTAATGTCTCCACTTCTTCAATGCGAATACTACAGCCGCTAACTCTAAGTCATGAGTTGGGTTATTTTTCTCGTGCGGCTTTAATTTCCTAGAGGCATACGCTATCACTTTCTCATTTTACATTAATACGCATTCCAAGCCTTCCCTTGAAACATCTGTATAGACCACAAAACTATTTTTTCCATTCGGTAGAGCTAACACATGTGCTCTCGTTCAACATCTCTTTAATTCTTGGAAACTTTCTTCACACTTAGGACTCCATATAAACTTCACACTTTTCTTAGTCAGCTCAGTCATGGGTCCAGCAATTCTAGAAAAATCCTTGATAAATCTCCGGTAATACCCGACTAACCCTATAAAACTTCAAATTTTCGTAGGGTTTTCCAGTTGTTTCCATTTAGAAACCGCCTCGACTTTGGCTGGATCCACTTTAATCCCGTCCATAGAAATTATATGGCCTAAGAATGTTACTTCCTTCAACCAAAACTCACACTTGCTAAACTTAGCATATAACTGATGTTCCTTCAAAGTTTGTAAAACAATCCTCAAATGTTTCTCATGATCCTCTAATGTCTTAGAGTACACCAGTATATCATCAATGAACACCACAACAAACTGATCCAGATAAGGCTTAAAGACTCGATGCATTAAATCCATAAAAGCCGCGAGTGCATTGGTCAATCCAAACGGCATTACTGCGAACTCAAAATGTCCATACCTCGAGTTAAAAGCAGTTTTGGGTATATCCTTCTCCAAAATCCTCAATTGATAGTAACATTGTCTCAGATCTAACTTCGAGAATACTACCGCCCCTTGTAATTGGTCAAACAATTCATCAATGTGGGGCAAATGGTACTTATTCTTAATGGTAACATCGTTCAAGCCTCGGTAATCTATACACGGCCTTAAACTCCCATCCTTTTACTTAACAAACAAGACCGGGGCTCCCCACTGTGAATCGCTCTCTTTTATATAACCCCGCTCTAGTAAATCCTGCAACTGCAATTTCAACTCTTTCAATTCAGTTAGAGCCATCCTATATGGCGTCTTAGAGATAGGTGCTACTCCCGGAGTCACATCAATCTTAAAAGCTATTTCCCTTTCCGGGGGTAAAGAATCTAACTCTTCAGGAAAGACATCTGGATACTCCTTCACTACATACATGTCTTCTAATCTCACTTCATCGCTAGGAGTATTTATAAGAAAAGTCAAATATCCCTGAGCTCTTTTACTTAACATTTTCCTAACTCGAATTCCTGAGATAAGTGCAGATGAGGCTAATCTACCCCTTACATCCAATTTCAGGGTTGCCTCTTCCGGAATGCACAATTCTACTGTTTTCGTCTTACAGTTCAATTGAGCATTATAACGGGCTAACCAGTCCATTTCTAGGATCACGTCATACCCCTTAATCGCTAACCCCATCAGATCGGTCAGTAATTTCCGTTCTCCAACCCATATCTCACAATCTTTATATATCAAGTTAGCTCGTAGGCTTTGATCCCCAGTAGGCGTCCTAACCTCCAAATCATAAGGTAACTTAATTGGCTTCAAGTCTATTCCTCCCATAAAGTTAGGGTTTACGAAAGAATGTGTTGCACCCGGATCAATTAAAACCTTAGCTAAACGGTAGAAAATAGGGATCATACCTTCAACCATTTCAGTCGCATCGGGAATCTGTAGATGATCCAGTGCATAAACTCTAGCCGGTACTCTAGGTCAACTTTCTCTAGCACTAGTCAACTTAGAGGTTGATTTTTCTGACCTTTGAGTGTTACTTCCTATTTTTGGCGTCTTCGGACAACTCGCGAGTTGGTGTTCAGCACTGCTACAGAACAAACACTTTCCTGACTTTCTCCAATCTCCGAATGATTTGATTTGCCACAATAACCACAAGTAACTTGAGGGGTTACGGCTGAATCACTAGAGGGCACTCCTCTCGTTTGAACCGGCTCACTACGACCTCCTCTGGATAAAGCTCCCCTTGAAGCTCCAACAGTCCTTACTCCTCCCATTCCTCTTCCCATCTTGGAAGGTGGGGTACTCTTACTAGCCTGTCCAGAAGTATGACTAGAAAAGTTCCTTTTCTTATAATGAAAATCCCTAACTTGCATCCTTGCGCTCTCAACTCTTTGTGCTTTCTCTAAAGCTTCAGTAAATGTAGAGATTTGGGCTGCAGTCAAGACCTCCTGAATCTCCACATTAAGCCTTTGTACAAATCGTCTTATCCTTTTCCGCTCATTAGTCACTAATTCAGGTTCGTACTTAGAAAATTTAGTAAACTTCCCTTCATACTCAGCTACACTAAGAGTTCCTTGCCTCAACTTTATAAATACGTCCTCCAGCTTCTCTTGGATCAGAGGCGGAAAAAACTTCTCATTAAACTCCCTCGTAAAATTTTTCCAATTCCATGGGGTTTGGGCTTTCTCCCACTTTGCCCTTATCATGTCCCACTAGGCATGTGCTACTCCCTTAAATTGGAAAGCAGCAAAGTTCACTCACCTTTCTTCGGTATAGTCTAAGGCGGCGAATATGTTGGTCATCCTCTGATACGCTCCTCGATCCACGGTCGAGACACGTAGCACGTTTGCCCAAGGATCTAGCGGGGATGCCCTACGCTTGGTGTGCGGAACCTCTAACCAAACGGACAACACGATTTGATTTGAAGGTGGTAGACGACACTCCGATGAAGGTGAATACTCCAGGGGAATAGGTCGGATGAACAATCAAGGACAGGACGCGAGATTGCTCAATAACCCTTGCCAAGCAAGTTAAAAGACTCGAATTCTCTTTGAAAGAAAAACGAATGCACTAAGAATTTTATTCATCAAAAACTAAGTTTTAACCTTACAAGACTAGCCTATTTATAGGCTTAATGAAATAACAAAACCCTAAAGAAACCTAAAGGGGAGGTCGGCTACCTTGTCATCAAGGTGGGCCGGCCCATGCCTTCTACGAACAACGAATCCAACTAAATAGTAAACAATGACTAAGGCCCTACTCGGCCGCTTCGTAAGGAGGCCCACTGGGGTCTTCTTGGGCTTGGACCAAAGTGTAAGTTGCTTGATTGACCCTCTCCAAGCCTTCAATATCTCTATAGGCTCCATGTTGATCGTGGACAGCTCGAACAAGGGCTTGGAGTGATTCCTTGAAGAGCTTGGCCCGTGCACGTGTGACTGGGCCCAATGGAACTTGGACTGGGCCCTGGCCCTGGTTCACATCAGTCCCCTCCTCTTGAGAAGGATTTGCCCTCAAATCTGGATCCTCCTCACCAAGAAACGGGCTCAAGTCCGCGACATTGAAGGTCGCGCTAACATTGTACTCCCCAGGTAGCTCCAATTTGTATGCGTTGTCATTAACCCGTTGGAGTACACGAAAAGGTCCATCCCCTCTGGGGGATAATTTGCTTTGTCGCTGCTTGGGGAACCTCTCTTTGCGTAAGTGTAACCAAACCCAATCACCAGGCTCGAAAATCATTTTGCGGCGGTGCTTGTTAGCCTGCTGGGTGTATTGCTGAGTACGCCTTTCAATGTTTGCTCGAGCGGCTTCATGTAACCTGCGTACAAAATCGGCCTTCTTTTTCCCATCTAAGCTTGTGTGCTCAGAGGAAGGTAAGGGTACTAAATCAAGAGGGGTCAGCGGGTTAAAGCCATAAACAATCTCAAAAGGTGAGTAGTGTGTAGCACTGTGAACAACTCGATTGTAGGCGAATTCAACATGAGGCAAACACTCTTCCCAAGTCTTAAGATTCTTTTTAATCAATGCCCGAAGTAGTGTGCCGAGTGTGCGATTGACAACTTCAGTTTGTCCATCGCTTTGTGGATGACTAGTGGTGGAGAATAGTAACCGAGTGCCAAGTTTAGACCACAGAGTCTTCCAAAAGTAACTTAGGAATTTCACATCCCTATCACTAACAATGGTCCTAGGCATACCATGCAGACGGACAATTTCCTTGAAGAATAGAGTAGCAATATGAGATGCATCATCAGTTTTGTGACAGGGGATAAAATGAGCCATCTTAGAAAACCTATCAACCACCACAAATATAGAATCATTACCCCTTGGTGATCGAGGCAAACCTAGTACGAAGTCCATAGACAAGTCAACCCAGGGATGGTGAGGGATAGGTAACGGGGTATATAAGCCATGTGGGTTTGTCTTGGACTTAGCTTTGTGACAAGTAGCACACCTACCAACCATGCGTTCAACATCCCTACGCATATGGGGCCAGTAAAAGTGCTCTTGTAACATAGCCAGAGTCTTGGCAATGCCAAAGTGGCCCATGAGACCACCACTATGTGCCTCGCGAATCAAAAGATCACGAATGGAAGAGTTAGGCACACATAGTTTATCTACATGGAATAGGAATCCATCATGCAAAAAGTACTTTCCCTGTGGATTCTTAACACACACAGCATAGATAGCACCAAAGTCATGATCATTAGTGTAGAGGTCTTTCACCATTTCGAACCCAAGTAACTTGGCATCAAGACAGACAAGTAAGGAGTGTCTACGTGACAAAGCATCAGCGACCACATTCGTCTTGCCAGTCTTGTACTTAATCACATAGGAGAAGGTGTCAATGAAGCTTACCCATTTGGCATGGCGCTTGCTTAGCTTGGGTTGGCCTTTGAGGTACTTCAATGACTCGTGATCAGTGTGGATCACGAACTCCCGAGGCCGAAGGTAGTGTTGCCAGGTTTCCAAGGCCCTCACTAAGGCGTACAGCTCCTTGTCGTACGTGGGGTAGTTCAGTGCAGCTCCTCCCAATTTCTCGCTAAAGAAGGCGCACGGCCTCTTGTCTTGCATGAGGACTGCTCCAATACCTACACCAGAAGCATCACAGTCAATTTCAAACGTCTTATTAAAGTTTGGTAATGCTAACACAGGTGCATGTGTGAGTGTGTCCTTAAGGGCGAGAAACGCTTGTTCTTGTGATTCCCCCCAATGGAACTTGTCATCCTTCTTTGTCACGGCGGTCAATGGGGCGGCAATAGTGCTAAAGTTTTTAACAAATCGCCGATAAAAACCCGCCAGTCCAAGAAAGCTGCGCACGTCAGGAACGGATGTGGGGGTTGGCCATTGTTCGATGGCCTCAATCTTGGATTTGTCTACCTTGATGCCCTGCGAACTTACCACATAGCCTAAAAACACAAGCTCGTTAGTAAAAAAGGTGCACTTCTTGAGGTTAGCGTATAGACGCGCCTGTCGAAGTGTCTCAAGAACTAATCGTACATGCTCCAAGTGCTCATGCTCACTACGACTATAGATCAGGATGTCATCAAAGTAAACAATGACAAATTTACCAATAAAGTGTCTCAACACATGGTTCATGAGTCGCATGAAGGTGCTAGGGGCATTTGTCAAGCCAAAAGGCATGACCAACCACTCATAGAGACCATGCTTGGTTTTGAAGGCTGTCTTCCACTCATCGCCTTCCTTCATCCTAATTTGATGATAACCACTCCGCAAGTCAATTTTGGTGAAAATAATAGCTCCATCGAGCTCATCAAGCATATCATCAAGTCTGGGAATGGGATGACGATATTTGACAGTGATAGCGTTCACAGCCCGACAGTCAGTGCACATGCGCCAAGTACCGTCCTTCTTGGGAACAAGTATCACAGGTACCGCGCAAGGGCTTAGACTTTCCTTAACCCAACCCTTACCTAAGAGGCCATCAACTTGCCTTTGAAGCTCCTTGGTCTCCTCAGGGCCCATGCGGTAAGCAGGTTTGTTGGGCAATGGTGCTCCAGGGATGAGGTCGATTTGGTGTTCAATTCCCCGAATGGGTGGTAAACCGTCAGGGACCTCGTCAGGAAAAACATCTTCAAATTCCTGCAAAAGAGCAACTATGCTCGAGGGCAAAGCCTTGTCGAGCTCAGCAACATCTAAGAGCACATGCTTGCAAATCATGAGAAGTATAGGCTGATTAGAGTGCACCGCTTTTCGAACATCTTTAGCCTTAATAATCATGTTGTGCTTCCTAGTGGGCGGAGTGGCCGGTGTTTTGTCGCGTATGCCCCTAGGTGTGCTCCCTTGACCCTTGGTTGATGGCTCAGTCGTAGACGTGGAGCTGTCACCAGGGTCGACCGCCTTGAGTTTCCTCTTTTGACGGTCTTGTTCACACTCCCTTTGCAAAAGTAGTTGGTCCTCATAAACTTGTGCAGGTGTGAGAGGTGTAAGGACCTTACGTTTGCCATCGTGCAAAAGTGTGTACTTATTTGCTCTTCCATCGAATGTGACGTGTTTGTCGAATTGCCAGGGCCTTCCCAAAATGATATGTGTAGCATGCATTGGCACCACGTCGCACACGATTTCATCAGTGTAAGTACCAATGGAAAAGGGAATGCGTGCTTGCTTGAAGACTCGTACTTCACCATCCTCACTTAGCCATTGGAGGCGGTAAGGGTGTGGATGCCTGGTAGTGGTGAGTCCTAGACTTTCAACCATGAGCAAGCTGGCCACGTACGTGCAACTCCCACCGTCGACGATGAGACTACACACTTTGTCGCCTACCTTACAGCGGGTGTAGAATAGGTTTTCGCGTTGTAGCTGCTCGTCCTCTTTGACGCGGGCGGTTAACACTCGTCGTGCTACCAAGCAACCTACTTCGCCACGTGTAGGCGAGCATGCCTCCCCAGCTGGCTCTACTTCTAGGCAGTCGTCTTCGACCAGTTCGGGCATGTCCTCACATTCGTCATCATCCGACACGATTTCGCCAGTGTGAGTGATCAGCATTACCCGTTGGTTTGGACATTGAGATTGAATATGCCCAAACCCTTGGCACTTAAAACACTTGATGTCCCTACTCCTAGCTTTAGGAGTCTCTTGCGGTGCCTTTGAGGTAGACCTGGACACATCAGAAACCTTGTTAGGTGTAGAATAGGCATTACGGGTAGAAGCATTACCTTGGAAGCGGTTAGAATAGGTTGGTGTTGTCGCATTTCTAACTTCGTGGGTCACTCTTCGTGGTTGGTTGCCTTTCCACGAGGTGGTGGTAGGAGATTGGAAAGTACGGGCTCCCCGTCTTAATTTCTTCCCCCGTTCGGCCTTAATGGCGAGTTCTAGAAGGTCGTGCATGTCCAAATAATGTTGAAGCTCCAAGGCATCCTGAAGGTCAGGATTGAGACCCCTAAGAAACCTAGCCATTGTGGCTTCGTTGTCTTCTTGAATGTTGGCCCTCATCATGGCCATCTCGATTTCCTTGTGGTAATCCTCCACACTCATGTTGCCTTGCGAAGCTTAGAGTGGAGATCACGATTGTAGTAGCTAGGAACAAATCGCTTGCGCATTAGTGCCTTGAGTTCTCGCCAAGTCCGGACACGTGGTTCTCCCATCCTCCTCCTCGTGGTCCTCACTTGGTCCCACCAGACTAGTGCGTAGTCGGTGAACTCGACGGTGGCAACCTTCACTTTTTGCTCCTCGCTATAGTCGTAGCAGTCGAAGACCATCTCGATACGGCCTTCCCACTCCAAGTAAGCCTCAGGGTCACTTTTGCCCTTGAATGCGGGAACTTGAATTTTAAGCCCCTTGATTTCGTTTTTGGGCATGTCCCTTGTAGGCCTCTCGGGTCGCTCCTCATCCTCACTAGCGGAGTAGTCTTCGCCATTTGTTTCTTTGGTGCCATGGTTACTCCGGTTATGGGACCTAGAACGAGAGCCTCGCGTAAGGCTCCTAGACAACTCCTCAAAACGAGTGTGTAACGTCTCCATTTGTTGCTCACTGATTCGTTTGAGCTCATGCCTCATGGCGGTGAACAATAGAGAGTAGTCTTTTGATGGTGGTTGTTGATCTTGCTCCATGTCTCTTTTGTGCCCCTGCAAAGGTTAGTAACAAGCAAGAAAGTGCAAATATAATCCTCACTTCACTCCCTGAGTGTATCTCTCGCGCTCGTGTATAGTGCTCAAGTCACTCTATAAAACTTACCAAGTACCTTACCTGTTGGTTTAGGTAGTTGAGTAATGTTGCTCGAGTCCAATAATTGTCTCCAACTTTTCCCACAAGAGTAAACAAGAGTGAAGGATGCAAGTGGATGATATTTTGGTGAAGGAAAGGACGGTTTTGGAAGGCTTAAAGGTGGTGGACAGATTTGGAAATATTGCCAAGAAAGGAAACTCTAAGAAATCCTAAGATGTAGGAGTGGTTTCCTAAAAAAGGATGATAAAATATAGGAGGATATCCTAAAATGGAGGAGAAAGTGTAGGAAGGTGTCCAAGTGTTATCCAAGTGTGGTACTTAGTCTCCTAAACTAAGTTAGAAAACAAGTTAGAGTTGGTAATCCCCTTGAAGTCCTTCTTTAAGCAACTTCTAATCCCCCCCCAAACAGATTCGGTTCCCTCTCTCTCCTTTTACCGCAATTTTCCAGAAATCTTCCCTTTATTCCCTTCCCAAAGTCGGCTAAAAGAACCCTTATAACCCCCCCTTGAGCAGCCGCACACTTTGCTCACAACACCAACCAGATTTGGAACTCTGAAATTTCCAGATTCCCTCCTCTTTGAAGGCCTTCCCAAAGTCGGCTATACTCCCTATAAGACTCCCTCTTCACAGCCGCAATTTACCCAAACAATTCGGCTCTCCCTCTACTCCAAGAACAAGAAGTTCGGCCCTCTCTCCTTCAAGGCAGATTCGGTTCTTGTGACTCCAGAAATTAACTCTTGTGATTCCAGAAATTCGGCTCTAATGGACTCCCAAGGGCATGCGAGTGATGCTACTCAAGAATCTCCCAAGAAATTCACCCCTCAACCAAGAAAGCCACGTATGGATGCAAGGTCTTACAAGAAACTCTTTGTGCGAAGGGAAGTGCAAGTGTTTAAAGTTCAAGATAATCAAGAACCTCAAACAAAGGTTGCTCAAGTGATCAAGGCTCAAGGTAACCAAGAATTTCAAGAAGAGGTTGGCCAAAACTTTTGAATTCCTTTTCTTTTCTTGATGTAATTTTCTGGTTGGCCAAAAACTTTTGAATTCTTTTCTTTTCTTGATGTAATTTTCTGGTTTGAAACAAGAAATAACAAGACAGATTTGACAATAAAGAGTTACGGCTTCCTTCTTGGTTTCTTGTTGGCCGAATGTTCTTCTTGTTTCCCTCTTGCCTTTTGCGTTTCTGTTTTTTTTTTTTTTTTTTTTTTTAACTTAACAACTGCAACTAAACCTGGACGGAAGAAAGGTTCACAAACCAGATTTCTGGGCAGCTCTACGTACTACAACTAATCAGCCAAAAACTCCAAGATTTCCCAAGAACTCCCAAGAACTTCAAGATTTAATTCCAAGAACTCAAGAAACCCTAGATGGTTGTAGTTTCCTTCAAGATTCTCAACTCCAACAAGTTTTAACCCCAAATCAGTTTAGACAAGATAAGTAAACAACTTGAATAAGCTACTAAGATTTGGACAGATTTAGCCACAAGGCAAAGCCCTAGCCGCAACTTGGAACCCTAGCCGCAACTTGCTTCTTCTTTTTTTTTTTTTATTTTTTTTGCAGATTCGGCAAGGCTAATTGCTGGGCAGAATGGATGTCACTAGAGTATGAAATCTGGGCAGATTGGGACTATCGACAATAACACACAACTGTCCAGAAATTGACGCGACAAACAACGAGAACTAGCGGACAGAATTTTTTTTTCTCTTTGACAAGCGATGCAAACAGATTTTGTGTGTTTTGTTTTTTTTGACTAACAAAGCAGCAACGGACAGACTTGAAGACACAAACGGACGGACTCAATTAATAAAAGCAATGACCAGAATTTCTAGACATCAAACGAAAGGAAACGGCACAACAAAATACCAAAGCTAGCGAACAGAATTTTTTTTTAACAAGGCAGCGGAATTAATGAAAACTAAGACACAACTACGGATATAACGGAAGATACCTCCACCAAAGCTCTGAAGCCAACTGATACGCTCCTCGATCCACGGTCGAGACACGTAGCACGTTTGCCCAAGGATCTAGCGGGGATGTCCTACGCTTGGTGTGCGGAACCTCTAACCAAACGGACAACACGATTTGATTTGAAGGTGGTAGACGACACTCCGATGAAGGTGAATACTCCAGGGGAATAGGTCGGATGAACAATCAAGGACAGGACGCGAGATTGCTCAATAACCCTTGCCAAGCAAGTTAAAAGACTCGAATTCTCTTTGAAAGAAAAACGAATGCACTAAGAATTTTATTCATCAAAAACTAAGTTTTAACCTTACAAGACTAGCCTATTTATAGGCTTAATGAAATAACAAAACCCTAAAGAAACCTAAAGGGGAGGTCGGCTACCTTGTCATCAAGGTGGGCCGGCCCATGCCTTCTACGAACAACGAATCCAACTAAATAGTAAACAATGACTAAGGCCCTACTCGGCCGCTTCGTAAGGAGGCCCACTGGGGTCTTCTTGGGCTTGGACCAAAGTGTAAGTTGCTTGATTGACCCTCTCCAAGCCTTCAATATCTCTATAGGCTCCATGTTGATCGTGGACAGCTCGAACAAGGGCTTGGAGTGATTCCTTGAAGAGCTTGGCCCGTGCACGTGTGACTGGGCCCAATGGAACTTGGACTGGGCCCTGGCCCTGGTTCACATCATCCTCTCTAGCCAATTCTCCGCTACCTCGGGATCAGGTTCACCAGTGAATTTAGGCAGGTTGAACTTCAGAAACCCCTCCAAAGCTCTATCTTCCCCTCTATCTTGGGCCTCGGGTTGGTTAAGTGGCCCTGGGCCCTGTCTCTCAACTAACCGTTCAAGGATATCAGTCATCCTATTAATGGCAGTAGCCACTTGGTTACCCTCTAAATTCCCTTGTCCTTGGGTCGGCCCAGTTGCCGATCCCTGATCATCCCCTTGAGGTTGGGTTTGCCTAGTTCCTCGCCCACGATCTTGACCACTCCTTCATCCGTCTATAATTCTAGTTATGCCTAGTGCAAGAAATAAAAGCAATTACGCGAAAAAATACTTAAAACAAGAGCCAACTTGCAAACGTCAGAAATAACAGTAATTAACATGTATTTACATTTTAAATTCCATACAATTAGCAAGTCATGGGGGAATTACAAAATATAGTACACAGGTGCCACAAAAGTACTTTTAGTCATGTACGACTAAAGAAAAACCAAGTGCCTCAAAAGTAGGACACACTGTGACAGCCCCACCTCACCCTAAGGCGAACCAAAGGGTTCGGCGGACCACCTGCCCAGCTCTCGCCAGGACTACGGAGTCGAATCACACAAACCCGATATAGCGCACAAACGAATCCCCAAGAGAACAATCAATCGAAGACTACTAAGTTGAGAAGTATGAGTTCTACACTGTAAGATACCATCTCAAATGAATACACTTAATGTACATGATAAAACACTTGTATACATACATCGAAAACTTTACAATTAAAAGCGGGATATTTCATTCAAAGACAATTAGTGTTTTGATTATACAAGAGCTAACAAAGAACGTTTACACCAGCTCAACCCTTTTCTCAAAATCACGGCTCAAAGTGTGGTGGCCTGTAAGGAAAACAAAGATAACGGGAAGGGGGTGAGTTTACGCTCAATGAGGTACCAAAATAATAGCAAGTAAGAATCATGGAATAAGAATCATGGAACTTCATATTCAATTCGTCACATATGCAAATCAAATAAAGAATGCACAACACCATAGATAGAAAGGATACGAGTGGCCCTCAGGAGCCAAATTCCCATTTGCTTCACCGAAACTTGATCAAATAATAGTTGACACTCCGTTAACTTCGAAATAAAGTAACCAGTCCAGTCCAGTAGAGCACCACTTTACACCAAAATTCCGTCCACCGAACATACCCCTTACCGGGCCCGAACACCTCAACAGAAACAGAAGTGGTAATACTCGAGTATACCGGAATCAAGGATCTCAATACCTAAAGATTCCTAGAACAGACTACCGTGGTTCGTTATCTAATCGACCAGGCCCTTGCCGGCTTGACTCGAGTAATTTAGCCACAGGATTTGAGTTCAGAGGTTACAGAAAGGTCGTTGGATACAAGCCTCCAAACGACGTCAGAACAGATACAGATACAGATAACAGATTCAAATTCGCACAGTAAATAGGCATACAGACAGACAAAAGAACGAGTGTGATGAAGTACACCCTCGTCTCAAACAGAATAAATACAGTTATTCAAATCACAGATTTCATGTACAGAAACCAAGTTAAACAACAAATGAGGGGACTGGTAGACTCACCGGTTCCAGTACAGATACTTCAAAAGTTTTTACGCAAAGTGGCTTTAATCGCCAAGAAACCCTAAAATAACCAAGATAAAACAATTATTGTTCGCACATCCATAAACCCAGTAAATGGAATGCATTAATGAGGCTCGACTACAAGTCGTATGCCTTCCCAAATTAAGTGCTAGTACAAAAGAATAAAATATGACTTTTGAGCAAAAATATAACAGTTGGTCCTAGGGTTACAAACATCTCCCAAAACCCTTCATTTTTACCAAGATCAACTCAACTTGAAGGAATTGCGTAGCCCTAAAATTTTGGGCAGCATGCCTTCTGCATTTACCTATTTTCCAGCCATTTATGGCTTCATTGTTTTCCTCAATCAATCCCAAAGTCACACACAAAATAATCTTATTTCAATAGCCATTCAATAGGCTCAAAGTTATACAAGTACAAAATCAAGTTAGGAACACCTGCGGAAATGAAGTTTGAGTCAAGAAACAAAAGACAGATTTGACGTTGTTTTGCGTAACGGACACAACCAAGGCTACGATTATCAGATTAGGATAAAATTTATACTGATTCGAAGCTAAGATAAAGGCCTACAACTTTTATGAAGACCACTCAGTCCAGTTCGTAGTGTATCCAGGTCAAAATTTCAACCTACAGAACCAGCATCTCACAATCAGACTAGTTAACCGCGCTATGATTAAACAACAATAACTCAGGCTACCGAAGTCCGATTGAGGTGTATCTTATGGTGTTTCGAAGCCAAGACATATACCTACATTTCTTATGAAGGTCTCCAAAGCTAAATCATGCATTTTCAGAGTCAAAAATTAAAATCTCCTCGAAGACAGAAAACTGTCCGCGAAACAGGGCTTATGGGCAGTCAAGGGTATTTCGGTCATTTCACATGATACAGTGATCCGATCAAGCTGAAATTTTACAGGAAGCTATAAAACATCAGTTTCAACAACTTTCATGTTTTGTACTAAGCCTAATTCGGCCTCTAAAATGGTCAAACAGAACCGGACAGAACAGGGCAAATTGGAAACCTTAAACAGGAATTTATGCACTCTAGCTGAAATTTCTTTAGGCAATCAAAACTAACATACTAAAGCTTCATTTCACACCATCTTATGCTATCATTCCATGTCCCAACAAAAATCATCATATAAAATCAGAAAAATCACCAAAAATTCTAAAATTTTTCAAACTCTACTTTAAACCCTAAAATCTTCCACAAAATAATCTATTTAGCCACTACACCCACTAATCAACCATTATGAAAGCAAAGAAGGAACTTTCTTAGCAACTTACCTCAAAAACTCAAAAAAGCTAGCAACTTAGGTCTTCCCTTTCCAAAACAACTGCACCAACCTCCTTAATCCTCCCTAGCAAGATGTTTCTATGGAGTAATTTGAGTTTCCAATGGTTGGACCTTAAGATTTGGCTTGGATTTGAAGTTGAAGATGAAACTTTTCCTCTCTTTCTTTCTATCAAGTGTTCAGCCAAGAAGGAAGAAGAGATGGGATATTTTTGGTCAAATTTTTGGTATTTAGTAAAGGTAAGAAAGTTAGGTCAAAGTCCAACTCCAATTGGGTCGCGACACCTAGCACCTTTTAATGTTATTCTCATCCTCTTGTCTCCCAATACAAATTAATCTAGCTAACGTCCAATTGTCTCCTAGCACCTGGTAAAATAACATGTCTTAATACAAAACTTCAATTAATTGTAAAAAATTTATCGCACTTAGAGCACTAGTGGGTCCCACATCTATAACGCACTTCAAACTTATCATGAACTAACTTATTTTATGAAAATGATTTAAAACCTATACTCACTTATAAAAATCTCTGGAAAATGAACATAATAGGGTTTAATGAAGAAAATGCATGCAAGGGAAATAAAATAAAATATTATGAAATAAAGAAAATTTACGGGCTCTCACACTCTCTCCCCCTTAAAGAAATTTCGTCCTCGAAATTTTCTTATCAACGGAATCTATCACAATCTAAGGTAACCAACAGATCATACCTTCTACCTCCTCAGGCGAGTCAGGAACCTGATGGTGTTCTAGAGAGTACACCTGAGCCGGTACCTTCGATCCAGTCTCTTCCCCTTTCGATTGGCCAGGGTTAGTTTTATTTGGTTGTTGGGTCCTTTTCCCTTCGCGCAGTCGAGCTGGACAGTTAGCAATCCGATGATCAGTGCTTCTACAGCGCAGGCATTTTCCCTCTTTCTTCCAACAATTCACCTCCGTATGATTTGGTCCGCCGCAATATCCACAGGGGCCACGAGTAGCAGAGACCGATCCTTCCTGTGAGACACCACTTGACATTCCCGGTTGTCGTACTCCCCCGTTTCCCTTTCCAATCTTAGGGGGTGTACTTCTACCCTCTTGCTCCGAACTACTCCCAGGGAAGCTCCTTTTCTTGGCTTGGAAGTTTCTCACCTGTAGCCTCGCATTTTCAACCCGCTGAGCTTTCTCCACAGCATCACTAAGGGTACTAAGTTGAGCTACAGCCAAGTCCTTCTGAATCTCAACATTTAATCCCTGGACAAAACATTTTATCCGTCTTTGTTCAGTTACAATCAATTCGGGCACAAACTAGATAACCGAGTGAATTGACTCTCATACTCGGCTACGGTCTGAGTTCCTTGGCGAAGTCGAATGAATTCATCTTCCTTCTTTTCTTGGATTAGAGGAGGGAAAAACTTGGTGTTGAATTCCCTCATGAAGTTCGCCCATGTCCTTGGGATTTGTTCTCTTTTCCATTTCAGTCTAACGATATTCCACCAAGATCGGGCTGCTCCCTCCAGTTGGAAGACAGCGAAGGTCGCTTGTCTCTCCTCGGTATAATATAACGCAGCAAAAATATCGATCATCTTCTCCAGCCACCTCTCAGCCACGTCAGGGTCTAGTCCTCCAAGGAATTTTGGTGGGGAGAACTTCTGAAACCTTTCAAGAGCTCTATCCTCGCCCTCTACATTTTTACCAGGGTTTCCAGGTTGAGGATTAGGGTTTTGGCCTTGGTGTTCAACTACATGGGCTAGCAGATCGGTCATACGCTGGATAGCAGCAGCTACTTGGGCATTAGGGTCGATTCTAGGCTCATGGTTTGGTTCAGGTCTGGGTTCCCGATTACCCCTTTCATTCGAGGGTTGCTTACGTCCGCGCCCGCCACCTCGTCCACTATGAGTACCCTCTATTTGTCTAACCAATCTAGGGTTGATGCGTGAATATAACATTAAAGATAATTATATGCATAAGTAAGTAACAAAAAGTACACACAGATCAAAAGCATATATACATAACACAACTTTATCAAATAAATCACACGGTAGTAGTCGATTAGATACAAGCAAAAGGAAATTTTGACCTGGATACACTTCGAACTGGACTGAGTGGTCTTCATCAAAGTTGTAGGCCTTTATCTTAGCTTCGAATTGGTATAAATTGCATCCTAATCCGATAAGCGTAGCCTCGGTTGTGTCCGTTACGCAAAATAACGTCAAATCTATCTTTTGTTTCTTGACTCAAACTTCGTTTCCGCACGTGTTCCTAACTTGATTTTGTACTTGTATAACTTTGAGCCTATTGAACGGCTATTGAAATGAGATTATTTTGTGTGTGACTTTGGGATTGATTGAGGAAAATAATGAAGCCATAAATGGCTGAAAAATAGGTAAATACAGAGGGCATGCTGCCCAAAATTTTAGGACTACGCGATTCCTTCAAGTTGAGTTGATCTTGGTAAAAATGAAGGGTTTTGGGAGATGTTCGTAACCCTAGGACCAACTGTTATCTTTTTGCTCAAAAGTCAAATTTTATTCTTTTGTACTAGCACTTAACCTGGGAAGGCATACGACTTGTAGTCGAGCCTCATTGATGCATTCCATTTACTGGGTTTATGGATGTGCGAACTATAATTGTTTTATCTTGGTTATTTTAGGGTTTCTTGGCGATTAAAACCACTTTGCGTAAAAACTTTTGAAGTATCTGTACTGGAACCGGTGAGTGTACCACTCCCCTCATTTGTTGTTTAACTTGGTTTCTGTACATGAAATTTGTGATTTGAATAACTGTATTTATTCTGTTTGAGACGAGGGTGTACTTCATCACATTCATTTTTTTGTCTGTCCGTATGCCTATTTACTGTGCGAATTTGAATCTGTTATCTGTATCTATATCTGTTCTGACATCGTTTGGAGGCTTGTATCCAACGACCTTTCTGTAACCTCTGAGCTCAAATCCTGTGGCTAAGTTACTCGAGTCGAGCCGGCAAGGGCCTGGTCAATTAGATAACGAACCACGGTAGTCTGTTCTAGGAATCTTTAGGTATTGAGACCCTTGATTCCGGTATACTCGAGTATTATCACTTCTATTTCTGTTGAGGTGTTCGGGCCCGGTAAAGGGTATGTTCGGTGGACGGGATTTTGGTGTAAAGTGGTACTCTACTGGACTGGATTGGTTACTTTATTTAGAGGTTGACGGAGTGTCAACTATTATTTGATCAAGTTTCGGTGAAGCAAATAGAAATTTGGCTCCTGAGGGCCACCCGTATCCTTTCTATCTATGGTGTTGTGCGTTCTTTATTTGATTTGCATATGTGACTAATTGAATACGAAGTTCCATGATTCTTATTCCATGATTCTTACTTGCTATTATTTTGGTACCTCATTGAGCGTAAACTCACCCCCTTCCCGTTATCTTTGTTTTCCTTACAGGGCACTACACTTTCAGCCGTGATTTTGAGAAAAGGGTTGAGCTGGTGTAAACGTTCTTTGTTAGCTCTTGTGTAATCAAAACACTAATTGTCTTTGAATGAAGTATCCCGCTTTTAATTGTAAAGTTTTCGATGTATGTATATAAGTGTTTTATCATATACATTAAGTGTATTCATTTGAGATGGTATCTTACAGTGTAGAACTCATGCTTCTCAACTTAGTAGTCTTCGATTGATTGTTCTCTTGGGGATTCGTTTGTGCGATATATCGGGTTTGTGTGATTCGACTCCATAGTCCTGGCGAGAGTTGGGCAGGCGGTCCGCCAAACCCTTTGGTTCGCCTTAGGGTGAGGTGGGGCTGTCACAGGTGGTATCAGAACTGTTTCGCGTGGTCTCTGAGCGGAGTGAGTTTGGGTCGAGTGGTGTTTTGGTCCTGACCTTGTGAATAAGTATAAAAGACTGAGTGTTCTTTTGAGCATAAGCTATGAATCATGAAATGTATGAGGGTTTTAAACCTTTACCATGGAACTTGAGAAAGATGGATATGTAGGTCGGGTAGGAGTCTTTACGGGCCCTCACACTCACAGTCATGCAAAATACAATGGCCTTTGCACTAGCATCACCCCAGCTATTTCTAATTACAAAAGTCAAAAGGTCGATCACTCTAAGTCTAGTTCTCAGGGGCAATCAAGTGGAACCTCCTCCTCAGGGTCCTCCTCTGGATCCTCTTCACCACCCTCCTGAACTGGACTCTGTACAACCTCCATTGTGACGCCCCCACTTCTCCCAATGGGTGAACCCGAGGGTATCGGCGGGACGCCTGCCTAACTCGCGCCAGGACTCAATACTTAAAATGAGAAAATAGATTTCACGCTAAAAGAAAGTTCTATTTACTCTGTTATAGCTTCAAAAGTCGCATAAACTAGTACATCAAATCATACATACCACGAGTACCAGAAAGTAAACTCTAGAAAAGCTGATAACTACAACCACCACGACAACTATATACATCTTACTAGTCGACTTATAACAAGTACAAATTCAACTATTCTATAGCCAAAGTCTAAACACCTTCCCGAGCGATCCCCGCATCGGCCCCCTACTAAAGAAAACAAATAGAATGGGGTAAGCTATATGCTTAGTGAGTAATCAGGGGTAAAAATGTAAACTCACATCCAAGTAAACAAGTAAATCAAGATATTTCACATCAATAACAGAAAGGTAACATCACAATGGTCGGATACGGGTGGCTCCAAAGCCAGTTCAATTCCCCTAGCTTGAACGCCTGTTGACACTCCGTCAACCAAAGTACTCATGGTCCATAGACTCCACTTACTTTTCCCGTTCACCTTATCAACCCCCGCTGGCCAGTCAACAGCACACAGCAGCTCGAGCGAAACAAAACCACTTAGCTTTAATCAAAGTTTTAACAAAGAACGAAATCCCAAGGTTAGCATGGAACTAACTTCGACCAAACCCTGACTGGCTCGAATAGTCCGTCTACCCTTGGAACCGGGCTGGAACCAAACCCTGAGATATCCAATCTCTCAATAGATGATATCTCTTAACAAAGTACACAGCAAAGTACTTACCCCAACAGCACACAGCAAAAGGGGGTTCAACTCAAGTCATGTAATCACCCCCATCAGCACACAACAAAAGGGTGATACTCAACATAATGCATGTATTCTCACATATGAAATCAAAATAAAGGATGGGATTAGGTCGAGTGAGATAAAGTACACCCTCGCCTAAGTACCCATTTAACATATACAAAGCACTTTGATAATTTCACGTCAATAAACAACCCAATTACTCATTCAAAAAAGTTAGCTTGTAAATCAAGACATTTTATACGGGTCCACCGACTCCGTCCGGTTTATCACTGCCTGTGACAGAAGATTATACTCAACTATCAGTGAATCGACCATCACAAATGGAAATAAGGACTAAAATGATCAAAGTGGCAAAACGGCAAAGGAATGCATGCGCGCGTGCGCAGAAATGAAAATGGTACAAAATGGGTTACACGATTTTAACCATAACTGAAACTGTGGTTATCGGATCAAAATGTACTAGGTAGTGTCTCGAAGCTTAGACAAAGGGTTACAACTTTCATGAAGACACCTTAACCCAATTTTTAGTGTATCCAAGTCAAATTTGCAGATTACCGAACCAGAACTCCACAGACCGGTTTATACCTCTAGTGAAATTTGGGCAGCATGCCCCTTGTGTTTACCTATTTTCCAGCCATTTATGGCTTCAATATTTTCCTCAAATCAGTCCCAAAGTCACACACAAAATAATCTCATTTCAATAACCGTTCAATAGGCTCAATGTCGTACAAGTACAAAATCAAGTTAGGAAAATGTCCGAAAATGAAGTTTAAGTCATAAAACAAAAGATAGATTTGACGTCGCTTAGCGTATCGGACACAACCGAAGCTACGCTTATCTGATTGGGGTGCAATTTATACCGTTTCGAAGCTAAGATAAAGGGCTCGGTTCAACCAACTAGCCATGAGTTGGAAATAAAGTCCCAGATATTTGGAAGAAATTCAGGACATAGCGAAGCCTTCGATCGGAAATTTATCCCTGGTGGTGCTGGACAACACAACAAGCTAGCACACGGCTATACTTCACTAGAAAGTTTCAAGAATTTGTCCCCGGTGGTGCTTGATAACACAACAGACATGTCTCGCCAGAAGAATGGCGGTGCTTGATAACACAACAGGCAATGCCACGGTAGACAGGTTCAGTTCAACCGCTACAGAAGAGTAGTAGCCGGTCTACAACCACACATAAAAGCATACAAGTTCAAAAGCAGGGTCAATTACTTCAAGTTCAAGGAGCACGGGTACGAATAAGAACTCACTCAGCCAGCCTATGGCCAGCAATTCATATTCTCAAGCAATCACAGACTTCAAGTCCACATATAGGTCATATACGAATCAAGCTACTTACTCATGCGTAAAAGAGATACCATATATGCAAGCAAGTCAGGTCATTAAGTGTACGTAAGAGCACACTCGCCTAAACAGGTTCAAGTCTCAAATGAGCTCAGCCTAATCGGTCTCAGGCAGTTCAAGTATTTCAAATCCCAACACTTATAAATCGGGTGGTGCAAACTTTAATCAAACAATAAGACTAGAAGAAGGATGCAAAACCTGAAGTTTTCTCAATAATTCCGGCCACCACCACAATCTATCAAAACCCTAGCCAAAATCTTATTAGACAAGTTCTAGATAACATTTATCATTCCAATCTCCTCATTCGGTTAAGTCTCGAGTACAATACGAACTCCTCTGTACTCTAACCTGTACCATTACAACTTATCTCAAACTCACTTATGAGTCCTATTCACATCATCATACACTAGACCACGTTCCTTCCAAATTCCCAAGCATTTCTTCAGGAAAAGTATCGAGTGCTCAAGTACAAGAATCCAAAACTAAGAAACTGTACAACTCAGGCCGTACGCTAGTACCAAAATCGGTTGATGTACGCTTGGGAGCAACCAAGTCATATTTTACGCTTACCACTTTCAAACCAGTCCCACAGTCCGACATCCTAAAATTTAGCCTAGGATACACTGCAGAGATCTGAAACCTAAACTCTGATACCAACTGTGACAGCCCTACCTCCCCCTAAGGCGAACCAAAGGGTTCGGCGGACCGCCTGCCCAACTCTCGGCAGGAGTCACTCACTCACTACAGTCCTCAAATAAAGTACAAAGTAAATCTCAAATATACATCAAATTCTCCATGAATGATACTAGTTCCCAAGCGTGGAATGTACATATACATTCGTTCAATTCCAAACATTCAAACAATCCCAACTATTACACAAGATAAAACTAAATTCAAATTGTACAGGAGATATTTCATCCAGTCACATGAATAAGTACTGCAAGCACTTCCTTCGCCTCGAGCCCTGTGGAGGGGAAAAATATATTTTGGGGTGAGCTAGAAGCTCAGCGAGTGACCAGTAAAGATCAAGAATCAAGTACATTTCACAGTAATGCATTTAGATGATGGCATGACTCAGTGATCAAATGAAAGTTTATTGCTCTTGTGAGCCAGTGAAATCCTCATATTTAGAACTCCAACGCTCAAACAGATCCAATAAGTCAAACAGTACAAGGGAGCCATCGGTGCTCCAAATAAACAGTGGAGAGATGTTGGTTCTAAGCACATGAATTCCAAGTATTCATTTGAGCCCAAAACATTTCATGGTACACATGCAAGCACTCATGATATGCAATCGAGTAAACAGTGCAAGAAACAGTTCATAAGTAACTTTGAAAATAATTTGGGATCACTCACCAACCACGGCTCATGAACCTCATCCATCATATATCATTGCCTTGCTCAAGTCCAAACCCTAGATCACAAATATCATGTCAAACAAAAGGAATTCTAAAAGCATCAAGATCCTATCACCTTTTGGCATTTTAATCACAATTGAAGCTACACTTATCCGATTGAAATAAAGCTTATGGCGTTACGAAGCTACGACATATACCAACGTTTCTTATGAAGACCTCCAAAGCCAAATTATACATATTCATGGTCAAAAATCAAAATCTTAGAGAAAAATGGAAACTATCCGCGAAACAGGGCTTAAGGGCAGTCAAGGATATTTTGGTATCTTGGTTTACATGTTTATTTGGATGTGATTCCCTAAGGAAAATTTCTATTTGTGGGGTTAATTCTAGTTTTAGGGTTTCAAATCTGCCCTATTTTTGTACTGTATGTTCGACCATGTTAAAGGCTGAATCAGCCCTTGCCCAAACATGAAAGTTGTAGATATATGAGTTAGCTATCTACCTGCAAAATTTCAGATCGATTAGAGTTCTGTAGCTTGTGAAATAACCAAAATACCCTTGACTGCCCTTACTCGAAAATTTTCTTATTTTTATCGAATATTATTGGTTTATTTAAATATTTATTTACCCGTTTGTTCCGAATATTTTATTTTAACCTTTTTAGACCCAATTACATGGAACTATGACTTGCAAATATTTTTAAAATGTTCCGTTAATAAATTTAATTTTCGGAAGCTCGTTTAGTGAGATTTAGTGAATACGTGTTTGGAGGCAATAACCGATTTGAGAGTACAGTGACCTTGGGAGAAGTGGGGGCGTCACAGTTGGTATCAGAGCTTAGGCTTCTGATCTTTGTAGTGTATCCTAGACTTAAAAGTTTAGGATGCCGGACTGTGGGATTGGTTTGAAAGTTAAGTGACCGCTTGTAGGGATAAAAATCAGAGCCGTTTCGCTTGGTCTCTATGCGGGGTGAGCTTGGGCCAAGGGGTGTTATGGTCCCTATGATGTGAATGTGTGATACCCCGAAAATTAGGAGGTTGTTTGTAAAGAAAATACTAAAGTGTATTTCTTTGGGTTTGATTTAAAACCTTATTTTGTTTTAAAAGACTAGAAACCCTAAAAATTTAATCAAAAACCCTAATTTACTTGTGACTAACTGTTTTCTTAAATCACTCATATTTTAATTGAAACCCTAATTTTAAACACTGGAATTGTAAAATTCCTCACATTTTTCTTAAAAATGCCTTTTATTTAGAAATTATTCATTTATTATGGCCCTAATACCCAATCATTCCTCAATAGGTGCAAATGAACCTAGGAAGTAGGGTTTCACTTTTCGTTTCCAAGTTAAGAGCGAATTAGGGTTTCATGTTTTCCTGTAGTATGATTATTCGGTACGGAGTGAGG
Organism: Coffea eugenioides; assembly: GCF_003713205.1. Classification (NCBI taxonomy): domain Eukaryota; kingdom Viridiplantae; phylum Streptophyta; class Magnoliopsida; order Gentianales; family Rubiaceae; genus Coffea; species Coffea eugenioides. The sequence goes on from NC_040039.1 coordinate 19,538,555, forward strand.
ATCAAATTTGATAGGTAAAAGTGACTTTTGGATGAGGGAATACTATATGACTAGAAGTGATAATAATAAGTTAGTGATTATACGCTAAAAACCCTAGTATACGCGATTTAAGAGAAATCGCGTCAAACCGACGGGTATCGATCACTACCGATTGAACCCACCACTTGACCACCACTTTCTTATCACCACATACCCTTGATATTTTTGCAAAATATCCCCCCTCATACTCATCCATAAGGCCAAAATTTGTGGCCAAAAATGCAAGGGAAAGAAAGAGAAATTTGCATGGCTTTGGTGGTGACAAGTGTCACCACCCTATGGCTCTTTGATTAATTTTTTTTCCTTGTTCTTTTATCCTTCATTTCAGCTTATTTTCCTTCATTCTTTCTGTCTTTTGGCCGAGCAAGGGAGAGAGAGAGAGCAAGAGAGAAAAATCTTCAATCCATCTTGAATCCAACCATTTGAGTGCAACCAAGGAAAACTAAACCGATTATTCACTAGGTGGAAGCTTGGGAAGCTTGAGGAACCAAAAATTTCAAGGAGAGGTGAAGGATCATCCTTGCAAGCTTGTATCTTGAGGTATAAAGGCTGATCAACCATTCTTTTTCCATTAATCATGATTAAGTTGAGTATTAATGTTAGTATTGTGCTTGTGAAGCTTATTTTAAGTGATTGTGATGATTGGATGGATGATTTTGAGTTAGCGTTTCTTGTGGGTTAGGTGTTGTGTGATGTATATATATGGTATATGATCTTGTGAAGGTGAAAGTAGTGGTAGTTTCAAGGTGTAAATATGAATTATGGCTTGAAATAACAAAAATTCCACATTTCTGGAAAATTGTGGTTCAGTTCTGCCTGATTCTATTTCAGCATGTTAGAGGCTGAATTTGGCTTAGCACAAAACATGAAAGTTGTAGAGAATGATGTTTTATGTTTCCTACAAAATTTCAGCCCAATCGGAGCAACGTAGCCTGTGAAAAGACCAAAATACCCTCACTGCCCTAGGATGCATCCAGTGATCCGTTTTAGACAGTTCATTCAATTGACCGTGTCTATTCACTATGATCCGTGCTGATTTACCCATTTTCCAAAACATGAAAGTTTTAGTACTTTGTCTTACCTTTTCAACGCCTCCAAGAACGCCTTAAACGGACTTTGGTAGCTTGAGATATGGCCATTTGAAGGCAGTACGGTTAACTGACCGGTTAGTTGGAATTTGGTTCTGTGATTGGGGAATTTGACTGGGTTACACTGGAATTTGGACTAAGTGGTCTTCATCAAAATTGTAGGCCTTTGTGCTAGATTCGAAACGGTATAAGTTTCATCCCAATTCGATAAGCGTAGTTTCGGTTGTGACCGTTACGCAAAAACACATCAAATCTGTCTTTTGTTAGATCTCATTTCCGCACATGTTGTTAACTTGATTTTGTACTCATATGGCTTTGAGCCTATTGAATGGCTATTGTGATGAATTTATATTGTGTATAACTTTGGGATTGGCTGAGGAAAATAATGAAGCCATAAATGGCTGGAAAAATTAGGTAAACACAAAGGGCGTGCTGCCCAAATTTACGCTCGAGAACTAGAGAACTATACTTGCAACTTGAGTAAGGGTTAAGAGTGAATATCACTTGAACCATCTAGGATATTTGCATCTTCTTTTACCGAGGTATATAAGCAAGGACTTGGCCGAACTTATACCCCTGAGAAATAAAGTAATGACTGCTCGGAGTACGTTTTCTTTGTCACTTCGACTTAAATGGAGATTTCAAAGTTTTACGAGCAAGCATAAGTTTTACAAATATTTTACTCATAGCCTTTGGTTTAAATGTACTCTTTTCACTTCCAAAACTATACTTATACTTTGTACTAGTAGTTATTCGAATTTTCTTTGGTTCACTTAAACTTTGGAGGGGTTTAACTGTAATATTTTTGTAGACACCAAATTTTTTTAAATTATTTTTATTTTTAATTTTAGTAGTAACTACTATCTACTTTTTTATTAATCTCATGATTTTTATTATTATTATTTTATTATTTTATTCTAGTTTTTTATTTTATTTTCTATATTTATTGTTGCTCATTTGGTCGTTTAATTTATTTTAAGACTTTTTAGTATTGAGACTAGTCAGAAAAAAAGAAAATGGTTAAAAAAAAAATGTGTTTTATTTCTTTTATATTTAAGTTTATGGTTTATTAATTGGAAAAAAGAGAAAAAGGGGAAATCATTAATCAAACACAAAAATCTTAGCATTTTATCTTTTATTCCTAGTTTTGTTCATTGCATCCGATTTTTTACTTAAATTGTCATTTTGGTTAAAAAAAACAAAGGGCAAGCTCACAGACCCTGAGAAGCACATGATCCAAACCTTTTCTCTTCATTTTCATTTGCAAAATTGCAGATACAAGAAATTTCCAGCTCCTTTTCCACGGGGTTTCATTTTTTATGCTCCGTTTGATCATTCCACTTGGCTTTAATCCCTATCCTAAGAGCATCATAGGACAACAAACCATCTAAGGGTTTATAAAGCAGGAGGAAGACATCAAGTAAGGGGAACCATCCGATGTTAGGGCTAAGAGATCTTTGGGCTATAAAAAGGAAAGCTAAGGTGAGGAGAAGAGGGGGGGATGAAAGGTGGAGCTGACGGCTAGGGTATTAGGATAGAGCTGGAGAAGGTTTTGGGAACAGCGGCTGAAGAGGGAAAAACCGAAAGCGGGAAAAAGGAAAGAAGAGTTGGCGGCTGGGCTGAATAGAGAAAAAAGAGGAACGGCTGAGAGGGAAAAAGGAGAGAACAAGAGATGGCGGCGAGGTTTTGGAGAGGAACCACTGTGAGATGAAAAGAAGAGAGAGCCAAGAGAAAAAATAAAATGGGAAGAGTGAAACCGAGAGTGAGAGAGATTGAGAGAAATAGAGAAGCGAAGACCGAGGGAAACCAGAACGGAAAGAAAAAGAAAAAGCTACGGCTGGAGTGGAAAAGGGGGTCTCGGAGGGCCTTGGTAGGGGGAAGAGATCGGGAAAGTGAATCTGCAATCAAGAGGAAAGAACCAGAAAAAGCGAACCTGGGAAAACTTGGAGGAAAGCTTCGGCAAGGAAAAAACAGCAAGGAAAAAGGGAAGAGCTTCGAGGGGGGGGGGACTGGCCGACGACGAAGGAGTTTTGCATCATCAACTCTTGCAGGTAATTATAGCTTTGTTTCCTGTCTTTTCAACCCAACTTTTTGATGAAGATTTGAGTTCGTCACATCAGTTTGTTGTTCTTTCCTAGTTAATGCGATTGTTATTTCATCCCTTTGTGGTTCCTGATGCTCTGAAGAATTTGTTTGGCTGATTCAAAGGCATTTAAAAGGCTTTAGGGTGGTTTTATGTTCAATGAATAGATGGGTTGGCTAGAAAGATATTGACTTTAGATGGAACCAATTACCACAAGTTTCATTCTTTCTTTCTTTGCTGCGTTTTCATATACAGACGCATTGTTAGATCTTCTTTGAATGTTCAATCGTGGTGGGATGATGTTAATTGAATGGGTCGGAGTGTTGTTGGGTTTAGATTGATAAACTAGTGTGTTTCGCTTGAGTTTTGCATTTAATCCACCTGGTAAGATAGGAAGCAGGTTGCGGAAGTAAATAGTTGCAAAAGGTTTCTAGCTATGCTTGTTTCCTGTTTTGAATTTCTTTTGGCATGTGTGGAGGCTGAATTTCTGTGATATTTGGTTGAGAAGTTTGATTAAATTGTGTGTTTGAATCTGAAATTTATGTGTAAAAAGGAAACGGCAGCAGGTTTGAGTTGCAGAAGCCTTGTATTAATTTGCATGCAAACTTCAGAAAAAGTAGCTGTCTTTTGTGGCTTGGTTGGATGATTGAAGTCCTGCGATTTTGTTGCTTAGATTATGGGTTTTGATGTTCGGCTGGATTTTTTTTTATGTGAGTAGAAGCTGCATGAAAATGATTGCGGTAGAAAATGGAAGTTTTTGAAGTTGTGAAAGTTTGTTGCAGAAAGCTTCTTCCTGCCTTTTTGCATGAAATTATTCAGTATTTCAGTAATTTCCTTCTATGTTTTGTTTGTTTGGATATCAAGTTTCGTATTGCGTGTTGTTTTAATGTCAAGTTGGAAAGATGGATGATGGATCTGAATTCGGTGCTTGAGGCTGAAACAAGAATACAGTAGTTCATTTGTTTTTGATTGCAGAAGCTCTCTTCACGTCAATTTGCATGCATTTGCAGGGGAAATGTTCTAAAATCCCATTCTTACCCCTTAATTTGTGTTTAATATTATTATGGCCCAAATAAATTGAAAGAACTAATCAATTTTACCCCTTCACCATATTGTTTTCCTTTGACATGCTTTAAAGTGATTATTGGACAGAATAGGCATGAGTTTTAGGATGAATTTGAAGGTTTTAAGAACTTTTTTCTAGATTTGTAGTTTTGATTTGATTTTTTTTGTGTGGAATTTTGGAAATTTTATTGTTTAATCGTAGCAGATTGGTCTTCATTTATTTATTTATTTTGATTTTATCATTTGATGGGTAGGTTTCACCTTAAGCCCTTAATCTTAATTTATTTCTTTTTGGACCCTTAATATTTGTAAAAAATAATAAATTGATCCCTCGAATTTCTTTAATTCTTTCAAATGGGTCCTTGTTTGTTTCAATTCGATGAATATGGGTTGTTTAGTTCATTTGAATGCTTTGATTGATTCAATTTCATGTTTATCTTCATTTCTTGTGATTATTTGTTAATTAAAGTGATGCCTTGACCTTTTCTTTGTTTTTGGAGGGTAAATAAGTAATTCGTGTTATTAGGGTCCCGACTCAAAGGAGGTAAACTCTACCCCTTATTTTCTAATTTATTTGACTCTATGTGCCCTTATGTGATTTTATGTGTTTAATTGCATGATTTTTGAATATTTTATTTCACTTATTTATTTACTTTATTTGCTGCAATTTTGTATATTTATTTTAATTTAATTTGTAATTATTTGGGAAGGCAATTAAATGCCACAATTATAATAGTTAGGTATTATCTTTTAATTATTTATTTTATCTCCCCTTTTAGATTGTAGTAGCCCCCCCTCAATGTAATAGTTTGGGCTTTATTTGCTTTATTTGTTTTGTGTGTTTTTGCATGCCTATGTGCTATGTATTACCGCTTTCTTAGAGTCTTGCATCTAAATATCATGATTATGTGTTATGTGTTTATGTGATATTATGTGTTTACATGCTTTTTATTGGTTTTACATTATTAGTTAGTTATAGATTGACGTGTGATGTCACCACACTAGTCCAATGCTAGTTGTGGTCTATTTCCCGAATCCACACTAGTCCAATGCTAGTTGTGGCCCTTCTTCCGATTTCTCACTAGTCCAATGCTAGTGAGAACTCGTAGATATGGGTTAGTCTAACGCTAGACCCATAGGAACCCTTTGAGCGTTAGATCATGATTGTGTCATAAAAACACTTCATCTCATGCATATTTTTCACTTTTTAGGGTCTTTTTTATCATTTTTGCATTCCCCCTTGTATGTATATCCCTCATCCTATAACCTCCCCCCTTATATATACCTCCCTATCCCATGTATACATATCCCTTATTTATATTTTCCTTTATTAATCCTATGCGTGAGACATGACATTAGATTCGCATTTCATATAGAAAAATTAGAAATAGGTTAGTACATTTGCTTGATTAGATTAGGAAATACCCCTTGAATATGGGATATGGACGAGTTTGGCTTTCTAGCCTTAGCTCCTCGTATTCTCTCTATTAAAGGGAAAATTGAGTCACGAACATTAGTTCCTCGTACCCGACATGATGCATTCCTTTAGGATATGTATATTTGTATAATTATGATTATTTTTATTATTTTCCTTTTCTTAGAGTCTCACATTTTTGCATTGTTTGTGACTTCTTCGAAGAGTCTTCATTGGGCGTCACAATTAATGTGATTGGTGCCAAGTAAGCTTTGAAGAGATATTCTGACCCTCCGATACCCTCCTAGGTCTAGGGTTTGCATTCATGTAGTACATCCAAATGTGATAAATCTTTAGGTTAAAAATAAGAAAATCTTGAACTAAATCGCGCAACTAGCCTTGGCTAGGTTGAAAGGGTGCCTTGGATTTTATCCTTGCCTTCCCTTTCTTCAAATGTGACTCCCGAATCTTTTTCTCTGATTTTCGTAGACTTGGAGTCGTGTAAAAAGGGTTTTTCTACTTTTTCTTTAAAAATTCATTTTTAGGTGACTTGGTACACCTTAACTCTATACCAAGTGGCGACTCCGATTTTTATTTCAAAAACCCTTTTTAAACTATAATTTGGGCCCAAATCGTCGCATTACAAACCTCATTTAGGCCCTTTTCCTTTATTCATTTTCTAAAAACAAAACTCATTTTTCCAAAAAATCAAAAAATCCATCTTTCTAAACTCATTTATTTTTCTTATAAAAATGGGGCGCGACAATTTTCTCTTGGCTATTATTAGGGTTTCTTGGCGATTGAGAGTGTTATCCGGGAGGATACTTTGGACATTATTTTGCTTAAATAGGTGAGTGTTCTATATACGTTTTGTTTCTATGACTATGTAGATTGTTGTGACTATGTGATTATTTGTGAATATTTGATTAAATGTTAATTGTTTTTCTATGATTTCTCAAATGAACTTTCGCTAGGTGAGTGTGTACTTTATAGCACTCGACCTAAATAAATATGAAATTTTCGATGATTAAATGTTGAAATACTAGTTGCGCATGAATGTAAGCCTTTTGGCTGAACTGGGCCCTTGCCCTTGTTATCGATCGACTCGAGCCAGAAGCGGACTCGATCGGGTGATTTGGTGATCTGGGTGAACGTTTGGTATACTCGAGTATTACCTTGTTGTCGGGTGGAGTCCGGCCAACGTCCGGATGGGGGTGAAGAGCCTGGCCAACATCCAGGAGGAGGTGAATGATAATGAATGAACGAACGTCAAAAACGAGAGGTTTTACTTACAAAGATGCATTTTTTTTAAATAATTGGAGGAATAAGGGAATGAAAGGGGAACGAACGAACGAATTGCTCCTTGTGAGCCTGTATCCTTTTAATGAATGTATTATCATTGCTTTATATTGGACATGTTTTTTTGGATTATTTGTCATTACATGAGTAATGTCCTTGTTTAATTACTTGTTTCTATGTATAGAACCTCACTGAGCTTTTAGCTCATTCCTTTAGTTTTGTTTTCCTTAACAGGAGACAGCGAGCAAGGACGAGAGCTCGGTAGAGACTAGCCTAGACTAGTTTCTTTGATTTTGTAATGGTTTTCGCCCTAGTGCTCGGCACGGCTGGATGTATGGTGAATTGAGAACCTTTGTATATTCGATGTTTGTACTCCCTTTTGAGATAGTAATGTACATAAGTTTTGCTTTAAGTTTTGGACCGTCGTTATATTTATTCTTGTGAGTTTATTCTGGTTTGGTTTGAGGATTGAAGTGAACGACTGAGTCCCGGCGAGAGCTGGGCAGGCGATCCGCTGACCCCTTTGGTTCGCCTTAGGGGGAGGTGGGGCTGTCACAGTTGGTATCAGAGCCTGCTTCGCGTGGTCTCTGCGCGGAGTGAGCTTGGGCTAAGTGATGAATAAGTATGAAGGACTAAGTGCTCGTTTGAGCATAAGCTATGAACCCTGAAGTGTTATAGGTCTTAAATCTTTCTCATAGTATCTGAGGACCATATATAGGTACGTCAGGTAGAAATTTCGAATGTAGATAGTTTACTCTTGGGACTGGCCAGCTCGAAATGTGAACTGTTTTATTTCGAATTCTCGTGCCCGAGTACTCTGGAGTTGAGGCGATGCTAGCTACTAGGTATTTGAGACTTATATTTTGGAACATGAACATGCTTTGTTCAGCTAGAATGAGTATAAGAGGTTAACGGACATCTAGTGAATAGGAAGTGACGTGAGAGATCGGACGGGGGCTATGTTAACCAAGTGTGAAACGGCTTGTCGTGTTATCTTCTTGTTTTGTCTTTGTACTGCTACCGTGTGTATTTGGCTTGTGGCATGGTAATATCCACATGTATAGTACTTGTTGCATTTGATCTTGTCTACTTGATATGTTTCTTTGTGAACTTGGTGTGGTAAATTTTGCCGTTCTAGTCAATTTACTTTGTTACATACTAAATCATTTTTGAAAAAAAAAAGAATGGAGGGGAGACGTAGTCGTGGACGTGGAGCTAGTCGTGGCCGTGGGTCTAGGCAAGCTCAAGAACCGAGAGAAGAAAGAGAAATAGTGGCCGAGCAAGAACATGGACCGAGGGTTGAGGCCGGAGATCAAATGGCGACGGCGATGCAACAAATGACAAATATCCTAGCACGACTGGTAGATCAACAAGGTCAAATGCCAGTGAATCAACCCCGGAATCCTGAGATAGGAGAGGATAGGGCTCTTGAGAGGTTCCAAAAGTTTCTACCTCCGAAATTTCAAGGAGGGCCTGATCCGGATATATCTGAGCAATGGTTGGAGGCAATGATTAATATCTTCGCGGCTTTGAATTACACGGAGCAAAGACAAGTAAATTTTGCTGTATTTCAATTCGAAGGATCAGGCCGCGCGTGGTGGAATGTAATTAGGGCCAAGTGGGAAAGAGAACAGACGGTATGGACATGGGCGAATTTTGTAAGGGAATTTAACGAAAAGTATCTCCCACCTTTGGTCTAATAAAGGAGAGAGGACGAATTTATTGGGTTGCGTCAGGGAACCCTGAGTGTGGCCGAATATGAGACCAAATTTACTAGACTGTCTAAATTCGCTTCTGAATTAGTGGTTACGGAGCGAAGGAGAATAAGATGATTTATACAAGGACTAAATTTGGAAATCCAGGAGGCATTAGGGGCGGTTCAAGTTAATACGTTTACAGAGGCTCTTGAGAAGGCTCAAAGAATTGAGGATGTGAAAGCCCGAGTAAAAGCCCTTCAAACGCGGAAAAGAGATACATCCAGCAGCATACCTGATGAATCCAGAGAAAAGATAATGCTCTCTAAAGTACAAAAAGTGAACCATTCACTTCGCCCACCTTGGACATTAAGAGCATTAGATGAAAGGTCTACGAAAGGAAGTCAGATCGGATCAAAGGACATTTCTCGAGAAGGTCAAACAGTAGCTCCTCGATTGGCTTGTGGATACTGTGGAAAGGCAAATCACACTGAAAATAATTGCTGGCGGAAAGGGGGAAAATGTTTGATTTGTGGGGATAGCAATCATCAACTTAGCAATTGTCCAAAGAAACAGCCACGAGAGGGTAGTACTCAACAAGTGGAAGGAACCAAACCGAAACAAACTAATGAAAGAGGAAACCGAACAAAAGTATCAGCACAGGTTTATGCCGTAGATCAGCAACAAGTTCCGGGGTCCTCTGAGGCAACAGAAGGAAAAAATTTCGAGGATTGTTTAATTTGATTAATGCCAGTTGGAATTTCGAGGACGAAATTTTTTGAAAGAGGGGAGATTGTGATACCCCGAAAATTAGGAGGTTGTTTGTAAAGAAAATACTAAAGTGTATTTCTTTGGGTTTGATTTAAAACCTTATTTTGTTTTAAAAGACTAGAAACCCTAAAAATTTTAATCAAAAACCCTAATTTACTTGTGACTAACCAGTTTTCTTAAATCACTCATATTTTAATTGAAACCCTAATTTTAATCACTGGAATTGTAAAATTCCTCACGTTTTTCTTAAAAATGCCTTTTATTTAGAAATTATTCATTTATTATGGCCCTAATACCCAATCATTCCTCAATAGGTGCAAATGAACCTAGGAAGTAGGGTTTCACTTTTCGTTTCCAAGTTAAGAGCGAATTAGGGTTTCACGTTTTCCCGTAGTATGATTATTCGGTACGGAGTGAGGATCAAATTTGATAGGTAAAAGTGACTTTTGGATGAGGGAATACTATATGACTAGAAGTGATAATAATAAGTTAGTGATTATAAGTTAAAAACCGTAGTATACGCGATTTAAGAGAAATCGCGTCAAACCGACGGGTATCGATCACTACCGATTGAATCCACCACTTGACCACCACTTTCTTATCACCACATACCCTTGATATTTTTGCAAAATATCCCCCGTCATACTCATCCATAAGGCAAAAATTTGTGGCCAAAAATGCAAGGGAAAGAAAGAGAAATTTGCATGGCTTTGGTGGTGTATGATGTATATATATGGTATATGATCTTGTGAAGGTGAAAGTAGTGGTAGTTTCAAGGTGTAAATATGAATTATGGCTTGAAATAACAAAAATTCCAGATTTCTGGAAAATTGTGGTTCAGTTCTGCCCGATTCTATTTCAGTATGTTAGAGGCTGAATTTGGCTTAGTACAAAACATGAAAGTTGTAGAGAATGATGGTTTATGGTTTCCTACAAAATTTCAACCAAATCGGAGCAATGTAGCCTATGAAAAGACCAAAATACCCTCACTACCCTAGGATGCATCTAGTGATCCGTTTTAGACAGTTCATCCAATTGACCGTGTCTATTCACTATGATCCGTGCTGATTTAGCCATTTTCCAAAACATTAAAGTTTGAGTACTTTGTCTTAGCTTTTCAACGCCTCCAAGAACGCCTTAAACGGACTTTGGTAGCTTGAGATATGGCCATTTGAAGGCAATACGGTTAACTGACCGGTTAGTTGGAAGTTGGTTCTGTGATTGGGGAATTTGACTGGGTTACACTGGAATTTGGACTAAGTGGTCTTCATCAAAATTTTAGGCCTTTGTGTTAGCTTCGAAATGGTATAAGTTTCATCCCAATTCGATAAGCGTAGCTGCGGTTGTGACCGTTACGGAAAAATATGTCAAATCTATCTTTTGTTAGATCTCATTTCCGCACTTGTTGTTAACTTGATTTTGTACTCATATGACTTTGAGCCTATTGAGTGGCTATTGTGATGAATTTATATTGTGTATAACTTTGGGATTGGCTGAGGAAAATAATGAAGCCATAAATGGCTGGAAAAATTAGGTAAACACAAAGGGCGTGCTGCCCAAATTTACGCTCGAGAACTAGAGAACTATACTTGCAACTTGAATAAGGGTTAAGAGTGAATATCACTTGAACCATCTAGGATATTTGCATCTTCTTTTACCGAGGTATATAAGTAAGGACTTGGCCGAACTTATACCCCTGAGAAATAAAGTAATGACTACTCGGAATACGTTTTCTTTGTCACTTCGACTTAAATGGAGATTTCAAAGTTTTACGAGCAAGCATAAGTTTTACAAATATTTTACTCATAGCCTTTGGTTTAAATGTACTCTTTTCACTTCCAAAACTATACTTATACTTTGTACTAGTAGTTATTCGGATTTTCTTTGGTTCACTTAAACTTTGGAGGGGTTTAACTGTAATATTTTCTCTTGGCTATTATTAGGAGTTTCTTGGTGATTGAGAGTGTTATCCGGGAGGATACTTTGGACATTATTTTGCTTAAATAGGTGAGTGTTCTATATACGTTTTGTTTCTATGACTATGTAGATTGTTGTGACTATGTGATTATTTGTGAATATTTGATTAAATGTTAATTGTTTTTCTATGATTTCTCAAATGAACTTTCGCTAGGTGAGTATGTACCTTATCGCACTCGACCTAAATAAATATGAAATTTTCGATGATTAAATGTTGAAATACTAGTTGCGTATGAATGTAAGCCTTTTGGCTGAACTGGACCCTTGCCCTTGTTACCGATCGACTCGAGCCAGAAGCGGACTCGGTCGGGCGATTTGGTGACCTGGGTGAACGTTTGGTATACTCGAGTTGTGACAGCCCCACCTTCCCCTAAGGCGAACCAAAGGGGTTAGTGGACTGCCTGCCCAGCTCTCGCCAGGACTAACGGTTCGGTATAGAGCGATCTATTGCGTTCCGGAACTTACGAACGCGCGTAAAGAAGTCAAAATGGCAAAATAAAAAAAATGAAACCGAAGTCGGCTATGAATAGTAACCAACCAGTCAGAACCCAACCAAATATCAAGCAAACATTCACATCGTGAAATTCAGCATTTACAAGCCAAAGTGGCATACAAAAGTATTCAAAAGTGGATACATGTCTGGTTTGCCAAATCAAAAGAGAAACGGTCCCAAGAATACATTTAGGGTTTCAATAAATGAGCTATACAAAAGATATGTCCAACTAGCTCAATTCGGCAACCAATTATCAATTGCAGTCCAAAAGTATTTATTTTCCTGTAAGGAAAACAAAAGGAATAGGGTGAGCTAATTGCCCAGTGAGATAATACTACTCAAGCAGCAAAGTTCATATAAGCATCAAGCTTTTCATTTCAATACATCAAAAGTAAACAAAGGCCCACATTAATGGTGGTGAGAAAAGGATACGGGCGGCTCTCAAGAGCCCTTTTCCTCGTTTGCATTCTTGATCGGCTTTCATTGACTCTCCGTCAATGTTTAAAAGTAACCAACCGTAGACTCCACTTACTTCCATTCCTTCCACCCAACATACCCCTACCGGGCTCGAACTCCAAACACTTGCACTGTGGTATTACTCGAGTATACCGGAATCGAGAGTCTCGCATACTACAAGATTCCATATAACTTTCCCCAAGGCTCATTAATTGTCACGACCAAGCCCTCGCCGGCTCGATTCAATCAACTACCAATGGGGTTGAGCTCAATGGTAACAATCATGGTCGTTGGATACTCGTCCAAACGACACCAAGTCAAGAACTTTTCATTTCATGTAACATTTCAATAACATGAGAAATAAGTGAGAGTGATAAAGTACACCCTCACTTCAATCAATATCAATGGTACAATAAACATTTAACTCATCAAGTTCAAGTATCAAAGCCATATAGTAACACACAAGTGAGTAGTACACTCACCAAGCTCGAAAGTGATATTTCATGCACTTCCGTCAAAGGAACGTCGTGAACCACCGTCACGCCCTAAAATACGCAAACAAGTACAATGAGACTCGATAAAGAGTCATAAACCAAAGCCAAATATCACCAAAATAGGGTTCCATAAGTACACACAAGCAATAGAGGAAACCAGAAAAATCCGGAAATGGAACTAGCTTTAACCCTGAAAAAAATAGTTTTTGACGTCATTTTGCGGTAATGGCACCAAAGGCACTACGATTATCAGATAAAGGTCCAAGACCCACCGTTTCGAAGCTAAGAGATAGGGCTACAATATTGAAGAAGTTCACTCAAACCATTTTCGAGTGTAAATAGGTCAAAAATGCAATCTACTACACCAGAACCGCAAAAATAGATTCACAGAACGCATTCTAGTGCAAACATCATAAATCAGCCTACCTAAGTCCAAATCCAGAAATTCCAAAGCCATCTGAAATCTAAGAAACAGGGATACATTTCATCAGAAGACCTCAACAACCAATTCGGAAGCATTCCTAACCAAAAATAACCAATTACAGAAGCAATTCCCAAATTCGGGTAAAACAAGGGCAGCAAGGGTAATTACGTCGTTTCTCAAGCTACGCTACTCCGATTGACCTAAAATTTTTCAGACACCTCTAAAATATCATTCCATACAACTTTCATGTTGTAACCCAATGCCAATTAGGCCTCTAACTATGAGCTACAAAACCGGGCAGAATGAAATTTCCAAGATCCCTAATTTTCCAGTTTTCTTCCAAAACAGAAATTGCTTGCAATTATCCACTTTTTCCACCTCCTATATCCCTTACATACCATTTCCAATCATCATACATGGCCACACAATCATATTCATATTAAAACAGAAAAATCCCCAATAATTACAAAAGTTCACCAATTCAACCAAAAATCACAATAAAATCCATAAAGTTGCATCTTATTCCACCACTAATCATAAATTAAGCATCATTAGAGGGAGGAGAGGGGTTCTTCGCAACTCACCTTAGAAACAAGAGAGAGAGAGCAGCTAGTCCTCTTAACTTTCCAAATAACTCCACACAACACCTCACTATCACTCCCTTAATGTTTTCTATGGAGCAAAACAAGATTCAATGGTGGATGTTTGGTAGATTGGAGCAAGATTGAAGCCAAAAACTTGAAGAGTTTTCTTTCTTTTGTTGCTTGAAGAGCTCGGCCAAGATGAAGGAGAAAATGGTGAATTTTTGGTATTTTTTTGATTTATTTGGTCAATGGTAAGAAAATGAATAGTAGTCATAAAGCAACCTCCACTCATAAGGTGACACTTGTCACTTATTTAATGCAAGTCTATCACTTTGTTTCCTCTCACACCAATCCAAATTGCAACCTCTACTTATCTCTTAACACCCGATAAATTAATTGTGTGAGGCCCCAGTCCGTCCGTAAGCTGAGATGAGGGTTATTCGTAAATCGGTGGGTTGGAATTCGGGTTTTAAGGCTAAGGAGTAGAACCCTAACCTCGGTTAAGGTTGAAAACCCTAGTTTATTTTATTAGAAAGTTTAAGTGGGTTTTTTTTTTCTTTATCGCCCGCCTTTTCTACATTTTTCTTTACTAGAACTTTCCCCAGATAATTCTTATGAGTAAATATAGGTTTTAGATGATTTTTCTAGTATCGGTTAGTTTTTAAGAAATTAAGGATATATAACGGACGTGGGACCCGCTAGTGCGAAATGTTCGGAAAAATTCGGCCAATTAGGTTAAGTTCCGGACACTGGGTGAAATTTATCGGGTGTTAAGAGATAAGTAGAGGTTGTGATGTGATTGATGTGAGAGAGAAAAAGGATAGAGATGCTTTAAATGGAGTGACAAGTGTCACTATCTCATTGGTTGGACTTGTTGGACAACTATTCATTTTTTTGACTTTTTACCATTTAGTTAAAATATCTCAAAAACTTACCAAAAATTCACTCTTTCCTCCTCCCTCTTGGTCGGCCATCTTGAACAAAGAAGAAAGAAAACTCTTCCAATTTCTAGCTTCTATCTAGCTCAAATCTTCCAAAACAATCACATAAACTTGTTTCTACTCCATAAAATCTCTTCATTAGGTGTTATTTGGTAGTTTGGTGAAGTGTTTGGAGAAGCTAAGGTGTCAAGCAACTCTCTCTCTCTTGTTTTACTAGGTGAGTAATGAATGAACCTTCTCCTTCATCTAATGAAGCTTAATTGATGCCTAGTGATAGTTAAAGTGATGAATTTTGTGGTTATTTCTTGCTTTTGGATAAATTGATGAAGTTTTCAATTTATTGGTGATTTTTCTGGTTTCATATGATCATGATGGTGTGGCTATCTTTGATGATTGGAAATGATGTTTAATAACTCTAGTAGGTGTAAATGATTGATAATTGCAATCAATTTCTGTTTTGGAAGAAATTCTGGAAAATTAGGGTTCTTGGTTCTTCATTCTGTCCGAAATTTTTGGTCCTAGATAGAGGCCGAATTGGCCTTGGCTTAAAACATGAAAGTTTTAGGTATTGATGTTTTAAAGATGTCTGTAAAATTTCAGGTCAAACGGATTAGCGTATTCTGAGTTATAGACAGAACACTCAGGCCTGTTTTAGACATTAGTTTGTGTACGTTTTGAATTTCAGCTTCTGACCGTGGGTTTTCTGTTTTGATCCCGTACGATCTGAGTGTCAACTCCTTCATAAGAAATCTAGATCTTGGTCTCAGCTTCGAAATGGTATAAAGTGCGTCGAAATCCGAGTTCCGTAGCTTCCGTTATGACCAAAACAAGATTGATCGTCAGAACTGCCTTGTATCTGGACAGTTCTGACGGGTACTTTGGCACTCAATTTTCGTTCTGTTCTGAGTGGATTCAGGTCTTGGCCAAAACATAAAAGTTTTAGCCTTATGTCTGAGCTTTCTAATGCCTTTGGAATTTCCTGATTTGGACTTGTGAGCTAGAAGTTATGGTCCAGTAAACAGACCCTGTCTGTCATTCCAAGTGCAAACTTCTGGTACCGTTTTCCATGATTTTGACTCGTGTTGATTCGGATCTAGTTTAAGGTGTCTTCATGAGAATCGTAGGCATTTCTCATAGCTTCGAAACGGTGTCTCGCTCACCTTGATCCGATATTCCTAGCCTAACCTTTGATCAAAACGGTTTGAGATGGCCGATTTGGCCGTTTCCGTTTGCCGTTCCGCGCGAGCGCGTGTGCCGATTTTTGCCGTTTTGCTTGTTTTGGATATGTTAGTAGCCGTTTGTGATATAATGTGGTAAAAGCTTCTATTTCAGACAGTGGTGAGCTAGGCGGAGCCGGTGGGGCCCACTACTAGCGAACACGCGCGAGGCGATTTTGCTTTAGTACTACTTTTGGTATTTTGAGTAAGTATTCAGGCCGCTCTTGTGTGTTCGTTGCTTATGTATTTCGATTTGTATGAAGAGGGTACCTAGGCGAGGGTGTACTTTATCGCACTCGACCTAGACCCTAATCTGCGCACCTATCTATACATGGCTTGTGTATATGAGCAATTTTGGAACTAAAACCCTTGAGCTTGTGGCTCAGGGTAACTTTTGAATAATTTTGTGAAATTTGTGAGTTTGGGGCTGATCTCAATACCTCAAGGGACTATTCGAGCCGGTTAGGGCTTGGTCGAAGTCAGTCCAACTTGGATTGAGGTCACCAAGTTTGTGAATCCGGTTCACCGAGTTGTGAACCAAGTTTGTGACCCGAGCTTGTGACTCAAGCTCAAGTTTGTGATTTCGTTCGCCCGGGCAAGTTTGTGAGGTGACTGGCCAGTGAGGGTGATAAGGTGTCCGGTGGGTGTACAAGTGAAGTTCTACGGACCTTATTTATGGTCGACGGAGTGTCGACAGGAGATCACGCATGGCAAATGACTTGGCTTTGAAGCCATATGTATCCTTATCATGTGATGTTATTTTTCTGCTTTTGCTTTACTCCTACTGTGTAAATGTGGTTACGTGAAATTTACGTTTTTACCCTTGTTTACTTACTAAGCTTCTAGCTTACCCCGTTTCCTTTGTTTTCCTTAGCAGGGGACGACGCGGGGAACTTTGGGACTCTGCCGTTAGTATAGTTAGGTCTCGTTTGTAATAGTTGGACAGTTAGGATTTTTGTTTTTGTTTTGGTGGTTTGTATAAGGACCCTCCTTAGGGTCTACCTTCTACTGGTTATTGTTATAGTATATTAGAGAGGTTTGACTTGATGCTTTTGAAGATGTAAATAGAACTTGTGGTGGTTGTATATATTATAGACAGTTCTCTTTTGGTTTACTATCATTTTATTAGTTTTGTGTTTCGAGTCCTGGCGCGAGCTAGGCAGGTGGCCCGCCGATACCCTTGGGTTCGCCCTTGGGAGAGGTGGGGTCGTCACAAATTGCAGTATCCAAAACTTAACCTAGTTGGCCGAATTTTTCCGAACTTTTCGCACTAGTGGGTCCCACGTCCGGAATACGCTCTTAATTTCTCAAAACCTATTCGATACTAGAAAAATCATCTAAAAACTATATCTGCTCCTTAAAAGGATCTAGAATTTTCCCTAATCACGAAAATGCAGAAAACAAGCCATGAAAGATAATAAAACCTAGAAAATGGGGAAAATTACGGGTTCTCACACTCTCTCCCCCTTAAAAGAATTTCGTCCTCGATATTTCTCACCTTGGTTCACAAACAGTTCAGGGTATTCCTTTTCCACCTCCCAGGTAACCTCCTCTATCCCATGATTTCTCCACTTTTCCCGAGCGAAAACAACTGCGACTAACTCCAGATCGTGGGTTAGATAGCTTTGTTCGTGGGGTTTCAATTTCCCGGAGGCAAACGATATCACATTCTGGTTTTGTGTCAACACACACCCCAACCTTCCCTCGAAGCATCAGGGTAAACAGTAAAACTGTCCTTACCTTTAGGCAAGGCCAAAAGAAGAGCCATGGTTAACCTTCGCATTAACTCCTGAACACTTTCCTCTCTCCTACCCAAACACTGCGATCCTTACAAACCATACCAGTGCTCAAACGATGTTGTCCCCATAGGAATACTACTTTCAGGTCGTAGGGTAGACGGGCAGGTTTGGTATCTATTCCGTCTATCAAAATTGGGGTTGACAATTGAATGAGTAACACCGGGATCTACTAGTATTTCCGCAGAAATATCATAATCGTACCTTCCTCAATTTCAGGAGAATCGGGGACCTGTTGTGGCTCCAGTGAATACACTCGAGCTGTCACCTTAGATTTGGTCCCTTCCACCTTTGCCGATTCGGAATTAGTCTTCGTCGATTGCTGACTCCCCTTTCCATCTCGTGATAGGACTGGACAAGTGGCGAGCTGATGGTTTGCACTTCCACAGCGCAAACATTTCCCCTCCTTCTTCTAGCAATTGTCCTCCGAGTGGTTTGACTTTCCGCAATACCCGCAGGGTCCGCGTACTGCAAAAGGCGAGCCTCCTTTCTGGCCTCTCCCCACTTGGCCGCCTCGTGACGGGCTCTCTTGTGACAGTCCCGGCATCCTTTCTCCTCCAGTTCCTCGCCCAAACTTGGAAGGGGTACTCTCATCCCCCTGTCCAGAGCTGCTTCCAGGAAAACCCCGTTTCTTCGCCTGGAAGTTCCGTACTTGCACCCTGGCGCTCTCTACCCGTTGGGCCTTCTCAACGGCCTCGCTAAAAGCGTTAATCTGGGCCACCGCGAGGTCCTTCTGAATTTCTACGTTCAGGCCCTGGACAAATCGCCGTATTCTTCGTTGCTCGGTCATGATGAGTTCGGGCGCAAATTTGGATAGGCGGGTGAATTTGCTCTCGTACTCCACTACAGATTGAACCCCTTGGCGGAGTCGGATAAGCTCATATTCCTTCTGCTCCTGGACTAGCGGAGGGAAAAATTTCGCGTTGAATTCTCTCATAAAATTCATCCAAGTCCTGGGCGTTTGTTCCCGTTCCCATTTTTGTCGAATGACGTTCCACCAGGAACGGGCCGCCCCTTCCAGCTGGAAAACGGCGAAAGTCACCTGCCGTTCTTCGGTGTAGTGCAGGGCAGCGAAAATGTCTACCATTTTCTCGAGCCACCTTTCGGCGACATCCGGACCGGGCCCCCCGATAAACTTCAGTGGTGCGAACTTCTGGAACCTCTCAAGTGCCCTATCGTCGCTTTCGACATGGTTGCCCGGGTTTCCAGGATTAGGGTTTGGATTTTGGCCTTGTTGCTGCACTACTTGTGCCAGCAGGTTGGTCATTTGCTGCATAGCGGCAGCTATCTGTACATTGGGGTCCACTCTCGGTTCAGGATGGGGTCCAGAGGAGGTTCCCCCAGCACCCCGGTCTGGCGTAGGTTGCCTATTCCCGCGCCCACGCCCCCGTCCACTACGTGTGCCTTCCATAAATCTAAGTCGATCTAGGTCACAAAATAAATATACTTGTGCCAGCAGGTTGGTCATTTGCTGCATAGCGGCAGCTATCTGTACATTGGGGTCCACTCTCGGTTCAGGATGGGGTCCAGAGGAGGTTCCCCCAGCACCCCGGTCTGGCGTAGGTTGCCTATTCCCGCGCCCACGCCCCCGTCCACTACGTGTGCCTTCCATAAATCTAAGTCGATCTAGGTCACAAAATAAATATACTGTTAAAGGGCACCTAACCCTCCTTTTCGTAGCACTAAACAGGAACAAGTAAACAAGAACAATTAACTAAACAACTCCCTCGTAGAGCATTTAAACACATAACACATATACAGAGAACACATAACAGGATCAACGATTATACAGAGCAGTCAGTCAGGTACATACAAAGTCATCCCATAAAACAAAAGGGTCCTCCAAAAGTACTATAGACAGACTAGGTCACGAGTACAAAAGAACTCACGAAAAGCTTTCCCTCCTCCCCAGGGCTCCGTCCAACATCTACGAGAACAACACCATCTATATCTTAATCAAGGTTAATCACGCTTAACCATACCCGAACAAACCACACGAAGTTCCATAGAATCGTCTTTCTAGTTCGCCCAATCCTTTCTAACCTAGGCTCTCATCTCTTTCGTATCCGGGAGCAAAAATCCCCTCTAACATAATTCACAACTCGAGTCGGCCGGTCCCAAGCGTAAATCATCCATATTAAAGATTCCTACCCGACATACTTATCTGTCGTCCTCAAGTTCCATGATAAAGATTTTTACACTTATAACATGCCCCGTTCATAACTTACGCTCAAACGAGCACTTAGACATATCCATGAAATCAGGACCATAACACCACTTAGCCCAAGGTCACTCCGCGCAGAGACCACTCGAAGCAGTCTCTGATACCACCTGTGACAGCCCCACCTTCCCCTAAGGCGAACCAAAGGGGTTAGTGGACTGCCTGCCCAGCTCTCGCCAGGACTAACGGTTCGGTTTAGAGCGATCTATTGCGTTCCGGAACTTACGAAATCTCGTAAACAAGTCAAAATGGCAAAATAAAAAAAATGAAACCGAAGTCGGCTATGAATAGTAACCGACCCGTCAGAACCCAACCAAATATCAAGCAAACATTTACATCGTGAAATTCAGCATTTACAAGCCAAAGTGGCATACAAAAGTATTCAAAAGTGGATACATGTCTGGTTTGCCAAATCAAAAGAGAAACGGTCCCAAGAGTACATTTAGGGTTTCAATAAATGAGCTATACAAAAGATATGTCTAACTAGCTCAATTCGACAACCAATTATCAATTACAGTCCAAAAGTATTTATTTTTCTGTAAGGAAAACAAAAGGAATAGGGTGAGCTAATTGCCCAGTGAGATAATACTACTCAAGCAGCAAAGTTCATATAAGCATCAAGCTTTTCATTTCAATACATCAAAAGTAAACAAAGACCCACATTAATGGTGGTGAGAAAAGGATACGGGCGGCTCTCAAGAGCCCTTTTCCTCGTTTGCATTCTTGTCGGCTCTCATTGACTCTCCGTCAATGTTTAAAAGTAACCAACCGTAGACTCCACTTTACTTCCATTCCTTCCACCCAACATACCCCTACCGGGCCCGAACTCCAAACACTTGCACTGTGGTATTACTCGAGTATACCGGAATCGATAGTCTCGCATACTACAAGATTCCATATAACTTTCCCCAAGGCTCATTAATTGTCACGACCAAGCCCTCGCCGGCTCGATTCAATCAACTACCAATGGGGTTGAGCTCAATGGTAACAATCATGGTCGTTGGATACTCGTCCAAACGACACCAAGTCAAGAACTTTTCATTTCATGTAACATTTCAATAACATGAGAAATAAGTGAGAGTGATAAAGTACACCCTCACTTCAATCAATATCAATGGTACAATAAACATTTAACTCATCAAGTTCAAGTATCAAAGCCATATAGTAACACACAAGTGAGTAGTACACTCACCAAGCTCGAAAGTGATATTTCATGCACTTCCGTCAAAGGAACGTCGTGAACCACCGTCACGCCCTAAAACACGTAAACAAGTACAATGAGACTCGATAACGAGTCATAAACCAAAGCCAAATATCACCAAAATAGGGTTCCATAAGTACACACAAGCAATAGAGGAAACCAGAAAAATCCGGAAATGGAACTAGCTTTAACCCTGAAAAAAACAGTTTTTGACGTCATTTTGCGGTAATGGCACCAAAGGCACTACGATTATCGGATGAAGGTCCAAGACCCACCGTTTTGAAGCTAAGATATAGGGATACAATATTACAGAAGTTCAATCAACCCAGTTTTGAGTGTAACCAGGTAAAAAATGCAATCTACTACACCAGAACCGCAAAAACAGATTCACAGAACGCATTCTAGGGTAAACATCATAAATCAGCCTACCTAAGTCCAAATCCAAAAATTCCAAAGCCATCTGAAATCTAAGAAACAGAGCTACATTTCATCAGAAGACCTAAACAACCAATTCGGAAGCATTCCTAACCAAAAATAACCAATTACAGGAGCAATTCCCAAATTCGGGTAAAACCAGGGCAGCAAGGGTAATTCCGTCGTTTCTCAAGCTAAGCTACTCCGATTGACCTGAAATTTTGTAGGAACCTCTAAAATATCATTCTCTACAACTTTAATGTTTTAACCCAAGGCCAATTAGACCTCTAACTATGAGGTACAAAACCGGGCAGAATGAAATTTCCAAGATCCCTAATTTTCCAGTTTTTTTCCAAAACAGAAATTGCTTGCAATTATCCACTTTTTTCACCTCCTATATCCCTTACATACCATTTCCAATCATCATACATGGCCACACAATCATATTCATATTAAAACAGAAAAATCCCCAATAATTACAAAAGTTCACCAATTCAACCAAAAATCACAATAAAATTCATAAAGTTGCATCTTATTCCACCACTAATCATAAATTAAGCATCATTAGAGGGAGGAGAGGGGTTCTTCACAACTCACCTTAGAAACAAGAGAGAGAGAGCAGCTAGTCCTCTTAACTTTCCAAATAACTCCACACAACACCTCACTATCACTCCCTTAATGTTTTCTATGGAGCAAAACAAGATTCAATGGTGGATGTTTGGTAGTTTGGAGCAAGATTGAAGCCAAAAACTTGAAGAGTTTTCTTTCTTTTGTTGCTTGAAGAGCTCGGCCAAGATGAAGGAGAAAATGGTGAATTTTTGGTATTTTTTTGATTTATTTGGTCAATGGTAAGAAAATGAATAGTAGTCATAAAGCAACCTCCACTCATAAGGTGACACTTGTCACTTATTTAATGCAAGTCTATCACTTTGTTTCCTCTCACACCAATCCAAATTGCAACCTCTACTTATCTCTTAACACCCGATAAATTAATTGCAGTATCCAAAACTTAACCTAGTTGGCCGAATTTTTCCGAACTTTTCGCACTAGTGGGTCCCACGTCCGGAATACGCTCTTAATTTCTCAAAACCTATTCGATACTAGAAAAATCATCTAAAAACTATATCTGCTCCTTAAAAGGATCTAGAATTTTTCCTAATCACGGAAATGCAGAAAACAAGCCATGAAAGATAATAAAACCTAGAAAATGGGAAAAATTACGGGTTCTCACAATTACCTTGTTGTCGGGTGGAGTCCGGCCAACATCCGGATGGGGGTGAAAAGCCTGGCCAACGTCCAGGAGGAGGTGAATGATAATGAACGAACGAACGTAAAAAAAAGAGGGGTTTTACTTACAAATATGCATTTTTTAAAAATAATTGGAGGAATAAGGGAATGAACGAACGAATTGCTCCTTGTGAGCCTATATCCTTTTAATGAATGTTTTATCATTGCTTTATATTGGACATGTTTTTTTGGATTATTTGTTATTACATGAGTAATGTCCTTGTTTAATTACTTGTTTCTATGTATGGAACCTCACTGAGCTTTTTGCTCATTCCTTTAGTTTTGTTTTCCTTAACAGGGGACGGCGAGCAAGGACGAGAGCTCGGTAGAGACTAGCCTAGACTAGTTTCTTTGGTTTTGTAATGGTTCTCGCCCTAGTGCTTGGCACGGGCTGGATGTATGGTGAATTGAGAACCTTTGTATATTCGATGTTTTTACTCCCTTTTGAGATAGTAATGTACATAAGTTTTGCTTTAAGTTTTGGACCGTCGTTATATTTATTCTTGTGGGTTTATTCTGGTTTGGTTTGAGGATTGAAGTGAACGACTGAGTCCCGGCGAGAGCTGGGCAGGCGGTCCGCTGACCCCTTTGGTTCGCCTTATAGGGAGGTGGGGCTGTCGCAGAATGAGTAAAGGGCCAAGTGCTCTTCTATAGTGTAAGCTATAAATCATGAATGTGATAGGTATAAACCCTTTATCTTGATATTTGGGAAAAATTAGATATGTATGTTGGGTAGAAATCTCAAATGTGGTGATTTATTCTTGGGACCGGCCGGCTCGAGTTGTGAATTACCTTATTTCGGATTCTTGTACCCGAGTATTTAAGAGTTGAGGGCAATGCTAAGGACTTGAGATCTCCATTTGTGGGGAACAAGAACGGACTAATGTTTTGTGAGAGCAAGTGCAAGAGGTCAACGGACACCTAGTTCGTGTAGTAAGAGAAATGAAATATCGGACGGAAAATATTTTAACCGAGTGTGGGACAATATTGACCAGAAAGAAGTGAAATGTAGTTGAGCCTAAGAGAGAGAGGTAGAGAAAGATTGATGGATGGTCCTATGTAATTCAATAGGATCCAAGTGTTTGATATGAGTCGGAAATGAACGAGAAAATTAGACCTACCAGTGTTATAAAGGATTGACCTAGTTGGATACCTGGTGAGGTTCTCCCCTGTGAAATTTTAATAATTGTTTTACCATATCTTGTGATTGGTCCTGTGGACATGTTTCAACCTTTTATGAATGTTTGAACTTCCAAAGTATTTTGTTGGTTATTTGCATGTTTCAATGGAAGTGACCTGAACTCATCACTTACTTGCTTTTCTTAAATAAAAGCACTTTCTCTCTTAAAAATGTTTTCTAGAATATACGTTTATTCAAACGCAGTTCTTAACTCAAAACTTTGAGGAAATTTTGGCATATTTGACTTAGTTGTGCTGGGATTTGGACTGAGTGACCTTCTACAATGTTGTAGCCCTGTCTTTTATCTTCGAAACGGTGTATCTTGCACCTTCATCCGATAATTGATGTGCCTTTGGTGCCATTACCGCAAAATGACGTCAAAACATATTTTTCTGGTTTTGAGCTTAACTTTCATTTCCGGATTTTCCCTAGCTTGACTTGTTTGGAGCTTGCTGAATGGCTATTGGATGAACTTGTTGTTGTGTGTGTACCTTTGGGTTGGAATGAGGAAATAATGAAGCCATGATGGCTGGAAAAGTTAGCAAATTTAGGGGAAGTGCTGTCCGAACTTTGAAGGGACTTGTTTGCATTGAGTTTGTGATCTAAGACTTGGATTTGAGCAAGGCAATGTTATATGCTGGATGATTTCTGAGCCGTGGAGGTGAGTGACCCTAAACTATTTCCAAAGTTATTTGTGAAATGTTTCTTGCATTATTTATTCGATTGCATCTCATGCGTGCTTGCATGTGAATTCATGATATGATTTTGGCTTCAATGAGTTCTGGGAAAGTCTTGTGCTGGACACCAACGTCTCCATTCTGTTTGTGGTTCATGTTCATGGTTATCTGGAGCTCAAAAAGGGGCTTCCTCTCTCTGTTTGTGTGTTATGATCTATTTGAGCGTTGGGTGTTCTAGTGCAATGATTTCACTGGCTCACGAGAGCACTAAACAGACATTTGATCTCTGAATCATGACATCATCGAAATCATCGAAATGCAACATTGTGAAATATATTTGCTTAATGATTTTTCTGGTTACTCGCTGAGCTTCTAGCTCACCCCAAAAATATTTTATTCCCCTCCACAGGGCTCAAGGCGAAGGAAGGACTTGTAGTGTTTATCATGGATTATCTCATGTATGGATTGAACTTGGATTTCCTTTTGTGTAATTATTCATATTGGGATTGTATTGAATGTTTAGAATTGATTGGATGTGTAATAGTCTAGTTTTGGACTTCCCCTGTATACTAATTGTGATCAAGGATCAGAGTGGCGCTGCGGAAGCGTGGAATATTTGATTTATATTTGAGATTGTATCTTGTAATCTGTATGAGGAATGTAGTGAACGACTGAGTCCCGGCGAGAGCCGGGCAGGCGGCCCGCCGAACCCTCTGGTTCGCCTTAGGGGGAGGTGGGGCCGTGACAGTTGGTATCAGAGCTTAGGCTTCAGATCTCTGTAGTGTATCCTAGGCTTGAAGTTTAGGATGCCGGACTGTGGGTTTGGTTTGAAGTATTAGTGATTCTTGCGGGATGTCTTGACTTGATTAGTACAAGAGGGAATGTCGAGGATGACATTCTTTTAAGGAGGGGAGATTGTGACGCCCCGAAAAGTATAAGTGTGAGAACCCGGAAATTTTCTACTTTTCTAGGGTTTATTTTTTAAACGCCCGCCTTTTCTACATTTTCTTGATTAGAAAAATTCCCAGATAAAGTTTATGAGCAAAAATAGTTTTAAAATGATTTTTCTAGTATCGGTTAGTTTTTGAGAAATTAAAAGCGTATTTTGGACGTGGGACCCGCAAGTGCGGTAAATGCATTATATTTTTGACAACTTGTTGGAATTTTGTATTAAGTGATATTATTTTACAATGTGTTAAGATATTTGTGTAAGAGAGACAAAAAGTTAGGCAAGCAATTAATGAAGAGGACATGTGTCACTTGAGGATTTATTCTTACCTTTTTGACCTTTTGACCACTATTCATGCCTTTACCATTTAAACCAAAATTGACCCAAAATTCTTCTTATTTTGAAGCTCTTGGCCGAATTTCTTGCTAGGAACAAAGGAAAGAAAACTCTCTCAATTTTCAAGCTCCAATCTTGCCCAATCTTTCAATTCAACCGTTTAATCTTCAAATTTTTCCATAGAACTTCTTAGTTTGGTGATATTGAGGTTGGTTGTGGAGTTGTTTGGAAGAAATTGGTGTTAAGTTGCTTACTTTCTTGAGCTTGCAAGGTGAGTAACTAGGGAA
This sequence comes from Coffea eugenioides, assembly GCF_003713205.1. Lineage (NCBI taxonomy): Eukaryota > Viridiplantae > Streptophyta > Magnoliopsida > Gentianales > Rubiaceae > Coffea > Coffea eugenioides. The sequence goes on from NC_040039.1 coordinate 19,564,942, forward strand.
TTCTTCCTTTGATCTTGATAATGTTCAATTAGTGATTGGTGGTGGTTGAATAAGTGATTTTATGGATGATTTCATGATTTTGGTTGAAATTAGTGAAGTTTTATATTTAATTAGGATTTTTCTGTTCTCATATGATTGTTATTATGTGGTTATGTATGATTATTGGAAATGATGTTTAATGATTCTAGAAGGTGGAAAAAGTGGAAGATTGCAAGTAAATTCTGTTTTGGAAGAAATCTGGAAAATTAGGGTTCTTGGTTCTTCATTCTGTCCGAAATTTTTGGTCCTAGATAGAGGCCGAATTGGCCTTGGCTTAAAACATGAAAGTTGTAGGTACTGATGTTTTAAGGCTTCCTGTAAAATTTCAGATCAATTGGAGTAGTGTAGAATGAGATAAGCCGAAATTACTATTGCTGTTCTGGGTTCATCAGGATGTTAGAACTGCGTCTGAAATGGGTTGTTTTGACTGGAATTGTTTTGGATTTGGGTGTTGAGGTCTTCTGATGAAATGTAGCTTGATGTCCTAGCTACCATATGCCTTTGGAATTTCTGCATTTGGACCTGTTTAGACTGAGTTGTACTGATTACAGCATAGTGTAATTTGTAAACCTGCAAGTACGGTTCTGGTTTGTTATTTGGCATATTTGACTTAGTTGTGCTGGGATTTGGACTGAGTGACCTTCTACAATGTTGTAGCCCTGTCTTTTATCTTCGAAACGGTGTATCTTTCACCTTCATCCGATAATTGATGTGCCTTTGGTGCCATTACCGCAAAATGACGTCAAAACCTGTTTTTCTGGTTTTGAGCTTAACTTTCATTTCCGGATTTTCCCTAGCTTGACTTGTTTGGAGCTTGCTGAATGGCTATTGGATGAACTTGTTGTTGTGTGTGTACCTTTGGGTTGGAATGAGGAAATAATGAAGCCATGATGGCTGGAAAAGTTAGCAAATTTAGGGGAAGTGCTGTCCGAACTTTGAAGGGACTTGTTTGCATTGAGTTTGTGATCTAAGACTTGGATTTGAGCAAGGCAATGTTATATGCTGGATGATTTCTGAGCCGTGGAGGTGAGTGACCCTAAACTATTTCCAAAGTTATTTGTGAAATGTTTCTTGCATTATTTATTCGATTGCATCTCATGCGTGCTTGCATGTGAATTCATGATATGATTTTGGCTTCAATGAGTTCTGGGAAAGTCTTGTGCTGGACACCAACGTCTCCATTCTGTTTGTGGTTCATGTTCATGGTTATCTGGAGCTCAAAAAGGGGCTTCCTCTCTCTGTTCGTGTGTTATGATCTATTTGAGCGTTGGGTGTTCTAGTGCAATGATTTCACTGGCTCACGAGAGCACTAAACAGACATTTGATCTCTGAATCATGACATCATCGAAATCATCGAAATGCAACATTGTGAAATATATTTGCTTAATGATTTTTCTAGTTACTCGCTGAGCTTCTAGCTCACCCCAAAAATATTTTATTCCCCTCCACAGGGCTCAAGGCGAAGGAAGGACTTGTAGTGTTTATCATGGATTATCTCATGTATGGATTGAACTTGGATTTCCTTTTGTGTAATTATTCATATTGGGATTGTATTGAATGTTTAGAATTGATTGGATGTGTAATAGTCTAGTTTTGGACTTTCCCTGTATACTAATTGTGATCAAGGATCAGAGTGGCGCTGCGGAAGCGTGGAATATTTGATTTATATTTGAGATTGTATCTTGTAATCTGTATGAGGAATGTAGTGAACGACTGAGTCCCGGCGAGAGCCGGGCAGGCGGCCCGCCGAACCCTCTGGTTCGCCTTAGGGGTTTTGGGTTGTTGGAGCCTAGGTCTTCATGTTACCTTTTCATTACCAAAAATCATGTTTTGCACCCTTGCTTTAGTAATTATTTGGCGAGGCATACGACTGGTAGTCGAGCCTCACATGTGCATTCTGTATACTCGCTTTTGAAAGTGGAACCTTCAATTGTTTTTCTTGGATTATTTTAGGGTTTCTTGGTAATTAAAGCTCTCTTTTGGGAGGTATCTGCACTGACCCTGGTGAGTGTACTACTCACTTGTGTGTTACTATATGGCTTTGATACTTGAACTTGATGAGTTAAATGTTTATTGTATCATTGATATTGATTGAAGTGAGGGTGTACTTTATCACTCTCACCTATTTCTCATGTTATTGGAATGTTACAAGAAATGTTACATGAAATGAAAAGTACTTGACTTGGTGGCGTTTGGACGAGTATCCAACGACCATGCTTGTTACCATTGAGCTCAACCCCATTGGTAATTGATTGAATCGAGCCGGTAAGGGCTTGGTCGTGACAATTAATGAGCCTTGGGTAAAGTTATAAGGAATTTTGTAGTATGAGAGACTCTCGATTCCGGTATACTCGAGTAATACCACAGTGCAAGTGTTTGGAGTTCGGGCCCGGTAGGGGGATGTTAGGTGGACGGAGTGGGAGTTAAGTGAAGTCTACGGTTGGTTACTTTTAAACATTGACGGAGAGTCAATGCGAAGATGATCTGATCAAGAATGCAAACGAGGAAAAAGGGCTCTTGAGAGCCGTCCGTATCCTTTTATCATCATTATTGATGTGTGTTTTGTGAGGACCCGTAATTTTCTTAATTTCTAGGTTTTAATTTCTTTTAATTATACATTTTTCCCACCTTTTCTTTATTCGAAAAATTGTGCAAATAAATTTTATGAGTAAATATAGCTTTTAAATGATTTTTCTAGTTTCAGTTAGTTTTTGAGAAGTTAAGAGCGTATATTGGACGTGGGACCCGCTAGTACGGAAAGTTCGGTAAAATTCGGCCAACTAGATTAAGTTTTGAATACTGGAGTTAATTTACCGGGTGTTAAGAGATAAGTAGAGGTTGCAATTTGGATTGATATGAGAGAGACAAGTTAGGTAGATATTTAATAAAAGGTGACAAGTGTCACCATAAAAGTAAGTCTTGCCATTTGACCACTATTCATGCCTTTACCAAATTAATATCAAAATTGATCAAAAACTCACCATTTGTTTCTCTTCTTGGCCGACTTCTTTCAAGTACAAAGGAAAGAAAACTCTTCACAATTTTGGTCTCCAACCTTGCTCAATCTCCAACTTCAACCGGTTAAATTTGTAATTGCTCCATAAAACTCCTCCACTTAGTGATTTTGAGGTGATTGGTGAAGTTATTTGGAAAGTTAAGGTGACCACTAGCTCTCTCTCTCTTTTTTTAAAGGTAAGTTGTGAAGAACCACCCTCCTCCTTTAATTGATGCTTAAATCATGCTTAGTGGTAGTATAAGATGCAAGTTTATGGATTAATTTTTGATTTGTGGTTGAAATGATGAAGTTTTATTATTTTTGGGGATTTTTCTGTTTTAATATAAGCATGATTGTGTGGCTATATATGATGATTGGAAATGGTCTATAATGACTTAAGGAGGTGGGAAAAGTGATTAATTGCAACCAATTTCTGTTTTGGAAGAAAATTGAAAAAACTAGGGTTCTTGAAGGAGCATTCTGTCCGAATTTTTAGGTCCTATATAGAGGCCGAATTGGCCTTGTATTAAAACATGAAAGTTGTAGGGAATGACATTTTAGAGGTTCCTACAAAATTTCAGGTCAATCGGAGTAGTGTAGAATGAGAAAAGTCGAAATTACGATTGCTGTTCTGGTTTTACCCGAAATTGAGAACTGCGCCTGTAATTGGTTGTTTTGCCTGGAATTGCTTCCGAATTAGTTGTTGAGGCCTTCTGATGAAATTTATCCCTGTTTCTTAGCTTTCATCTGGTTTTGGAATTTCTGGATTTGGACTTGTATAGCCTGAGTTATGATGTTTCCGCTAGAATGCATTTTGGTGAATTTGTTTTACGTTGTTGATGTAGTATCTTGCATTTTTGACCTGTTTGCACTCAAAACTGGGTTGAGTGACCTTCTGTGATGTTGTAACCCTGTCTTTTAACTTCGATATGGTGGGTCTTGTACCCTCATCTGATAAGCGTAGTGAAATTTGTGCCATTACCGCAAAATGAGGACAAAAACTATTTTTTCAGGGCCAAAGCTAGTTACATTTCCGAAATTTCTGGTTTCCTCTAATGCGTATATATGCTTATGGAACCCTATTGTGATTGTGTTGGCATCGGTTTATGACTTGTAATCGAATCTTCTTGTGCTTAGTGGAATATTCTAGGGCTTGACTTTTACTTCCGGTCATTTTCCTAGCTAACTTTTGTACTTGGATAACCTTGAGCCTATTGAACGGCTGTGGTGATGAATGTATATTGAGTATGACTTTGGGAGTTGATTGAGGAAAATAATGAAGCCGTGATGGCTGGAAAAGTAAGAAATTTAGGGGAAGTGCTGTCCAATTTTTTTCGAGGCCAATTGGTTCCTTTAAGTTTGAATTGGCTTGTGATAGAAATGAAGGGCTTTTGGGTTGTTGAACCTAGGTCTTCATGTTACCTTTTTATTCCCAAAAATCATGTTTTGTACCATTGCATTAGTAATTATTTGGCGAGGCATACGACTAGTAGTCGAGCCTCACATGTGCATTTTGTTTACTCGATTCTGGATGTGAAACCTTCAATTGGTTTACTTTGATGATTTTAGGGTTTCTTGGCGATTAAAGCCAATCCGAAGTGAAAACTTTTGAGGTATCTGTACTTGAACCGGTGAGTGTACCACTCCCCTCCATTACTGTTTAACTTGATTTCTGCTCTGCAATCTGTTTAATTTGTTTGAGACGAGGGTGTACTTTATCACACTCGTTCTCTTGTCTGTTCATATGCCAATTTTGGTGTCAATCTGAATCTGTGTATCTGATATCTGTATCTGTATCTGTTCGGACGTCGTTTGGAAACTTGTAACCAACGACCTTTCTGTGACCTATGAGCTCAAATCCTGTGGCTAAGTTATTCGAGTCGGGCCGGCAAGGGCCTGGACGATTAGATAACGAACCACGGTAGTCTGTTTTGGGATCTTTGGGTATTGAGACCCTTGATTCCGGGTATACTCGAGTATTACCATTTCTGTTTCTGTAAGGTGAGCGGGCCCGGTAAAGGGGTGTTTGGTGGACGGAATTTGGTGTAAAGTGGGGTCTACGGACGTGTTGGTTCTATATACGTTGACGGAGAGTCAACCGGCTTGGATCAAGTACTGCGCTGGAAAGCTGGCTCCTGAGAGCCACCTGTATCCTTCCTATTTGAGTTCTTGTGTTTACCTGTCTTACTTTATAGCGAGCATGTGTATCTGGTTTGTATAATGTGAAATACCTGATTTTTCTGCTACATGTTTGGTACCTCATTGGGCGTAAGCTCACCCCTTCCTCGTTATCTTTGTTTTCCTTACAGGAACCTCTTTTGGAAATCAGGATTTTGAGAAGCGAGTTGAGCTAGTTAGAAAATCTTTTGTTCTTTTGTATAGCTCCTCGAGAATGAGCAAACCCTAAATGTATTTCGTTTCACTGGTTCCATTTGAATTGTAAACCTAGTGACATGTATATATGAAAGCGTTTTCTCCATGTTTAAGCTTGGCGGTCTTCAATCGCTCATTTCATTTGGGTTCTCTCGCGTAATATCGGATTTGTGTGATTCGACTCCGTAGTCCTGGCGAGAGCTGGGCAGGCGGTCCGCTGAACCCTTTGGTTCGCCTTAGGGTGAGGTGGGGCTGTCACATGTTTTATTTACCTTTGATGACTTGGAATGAAAAGCTTGATGCCTATATGAACTTGGTTGCTTGAGTAGTATTATCTCACTGGGCAACTACCTCACCCCGTTCCTTTTGTTTTCCTTACAGGAATCTGACTGCTTATGGAATGACTTTTCATAATTGGTTGCCGAATGAACTAACTGAATATCCCTTTTGTATAGTTTATGAGTTGAAACCCTACATGTGCCTTTGGGGCCGTTTTCACTTTTATTATGGCAACCGTACCTGTATTAATTTTTGAGTACCTTTCATATTCCATTTTGGCTTGTAAACGCTGAATTTGATGTTGTATATGTATCTTTGATGTATGGTTGGGTTCTGACGGGTCGGTTACTATTCATGGCCGACTCCGGATTTCATATTTTTTTTATTTTGGGTTATTCCATTGTGACTTGTTTACGCGCGTTATAAGTTCCGGAACGTGATAGACCGCTCTAAACTGCACCGTTAGTCCTGGCGAGAGCTGGGCAGGCAGTCCGCTAACCCTTTGGTTCGCCTTAGGGGAAAGTGGGGCTGTCACAGGTGGTATCAGAGCCACTTCACGTGGTCTGTGCGCGGAGTGAGCCTAGGGCCAAGTGGTGTTATGGTCCTGCTTTTGGTGAAGGTGTCTAAAAGGGTTAAGTTCTCTTTTGAGCATAAGTTATGAACGGGGCATGTTATAAGTGTAAAACTCTTTATCATGAAACTTGAGGAGGATAGATAAGTATGTCGGGTAGGAATCTTGAATATGGATGATTTACGCTTGGGACCGGCCGGCTCGAGTTGTGAATTATCTTAAACGGGATTCTTACGCCCGGTTACGAAAGAGATGAGAGTCTAGGTTAGAAAGAATTGGGCGAACTAGAAAATGCGATTCTATGGATGACTTTGTATGTACCTGACTGACTGTTCTGTATACTTGTTGATCCTGTTATGTGTTCTCTGTATATGTGTTATGTGTTTAAATGCTCTATGAGGGAGTTGAGTAGTTAATTGTTCTTGTTTACTTGTTCCTGTTTAGTGCTGCGAAAAAGAGGGGTTAGGTGCCCTTTAACAGTATAATTATTTTGTGACCTAGATCGACTTAGATTGTATGGAAGGCACACGTAGTGGACGGGGGCGTGGGCGCGGGAATAGGCAACCTATGCCAGACCGGGGTGCTGGGGAAACCTCCTCTGGACCCCATCCTGAACCGAGAGTTGACCCCAATGTACAGATAGCTGCCGCTATGCAGCAAATGACAAACCTGCTGGCACAAGTGGTGCAGCAACAAGGCCAGAATCCAAACCCTAATCCGGGAAACCCTGGCAATCATGTTGAGAGCGAAGACAGAGCTCTTGAACGATTTCAAAAGTTTGCTCCACCCAAGTTTATTGGGGGGCCAGATCCGGATGTTGCCGAGAGATGGCTCGAAAAGATGGTCGATATTTTCGCTGCCCTGCACTATACCGAAGAACGGCAGGTGACTTTTGCCGTTTTCCAGCTGGAAGGGGCGGCCCGCTCCTGGTGGAATGTCATTCGGCAAAAATGGGAGCGGGAACAAACGCCCAGGACTTGGGTAAATTTTATGAGAGAGTTTAACGCGAAATTCTTCCCTCCTCTGGTTCAGGAGAGGAAGGAAGATGAGTTCATCCGACTCCGCCAAGGAGCTCAATCGGTGGCGGAATACGAGAGCCAGTTCACCCGCCTGTCCAAATTTGCGCCTGAGTTGATTGTGACGGAGCAACGGCGAATTAGGCGTTTTATCCAGGGCCTAAACGTGGAGATTCAGAAGGACCTCGCAGTGGCTCAAATCAATGCTTTTAGCGAGGCCGTTGAGAAGGCCCAACGGGTAGAGAGTGCCAGATTGCAAGTAAGAAACTTCCAGGCGAAAAAGCGAGGATTTCCTGGAAGTAGTTCGGGGCAGGGGAATGAGAGTACCCCTTCCAAGTTTGGGCGAGGAACTGGAGAAGAAAGGATGCCGGGAGTGTCACGAGAGAGCCCGTCACGAGGCGGCCAAGTGGGGAGAGGCCAGAGAGGAGGCTCGGCTTCTGCAGCACGCGGACCTTGCGGGTATTGCGGAAAGCCAAACCACTCGGTGGACAATTGTTGGAAGAATGAGGGAAAATGTTTGCGCTGTGGAAGTGCAAACCATCAGCTCGCCACTTGTCCAGTCCTATCACGAGATGGAAATGGGAGTCAGCAATCGACGAAAACTACTTCCGAACCGGCCAAGGTGGAAAGGACCAAATCCAAGGTAGCGGCTCGAGTGTATTCACTGGAGCCACAACAGGTCCCCGATTCTCCTGAAATTGAGGAAGGTATGATTTTGATATTCCACCGATTTGCGGAAATCTGAGTAGATCCCGGTATTACTCATGCATTTGTCAACCCCAATTTTGATGGATGAAATAGATACCACGCCTGCTTGTCTACCCTACGACCTGGAAGTAGTATTCCTATGGGGAAATCATCGTGTGAGCATTGGTATGGTTTGTAAGGATCGCAGCGTTTGGGTAGGAGAGAGAATAGTGTCCACGCAGAAAAAAAAAAGAAGAAAAAAAAAGGGGTGGAAAAAAATTATGGGATAGAAAAGGCTACCTGGGAGGTGAAAAAGGAATACCCTGAGCTGTTTGTGAATCAAGGTGAGAAATTTCGAGGGCGAAATTCTTTTAAGGGGGAGAGAGTGTGAGAACCCGCATTTTTCCCATTTTCTAGGTTTTATTATTTTTCATGGCTTGTTTTCTGCATTTTCGTGATTAGAAACATTTCGAGATAATTTTAAGGAGCAGATATAGGTTTTAGATGATTTTTCTAGTATCAAATAGATTTTGAGAAATTAAGAGCGTATACAGGACTTGGGACCCACTAGTGCGAGAAGTTCGGAAAAATTCGGCCAACTAGGTTAAGTTTTGAATACTGGAATTAATTTACCGGGTGTTAAGAGATAAGTAGAGGGTGCTAAGTGGATTGGTATAAGAGAGACAAGTTAGGTAAGTATTTAATAAAAGGTGACAAGTGTCACCATTTGAGTGGGTTTACTTTTAAGACCACTATTCATGGTCTTACCAATTGACTAAATAAATCAAAAAACAACCAAAATTTCTCCATTTTGCTCTTCATTGTGGCCGGCTCTTACTCTCAAAAAGAAAGGAAGAAACTGTTCAAGTTTTGCTTCCATTTAGCTCAAATCCATCCAACCAACCATTGAAACTTGCAATTTCTCCACAAAACCTCTTCAATTAGTGTTAGTGAGTTGATTTGTGAAGTTATTTGGAAAGCTAGGAGGACCTATTGCTCTCTCTCTCTTGTTTCTAAGGTGAGTTGTGAAGAACTACTCTCCTCTCTTAATTGATGCTTAAATCATGCTTAGTGGTAGTATGAGATGCAAGTTTATGGATTATTTCTTGATTTGTGGTTGTAGTGATGAAGTTTTATTATTTTTGGGGATTTTTCTGTTTTAATATGAGCATGATTGTGTGGCTATCTATGATGATTGGAAATGGTATATAATGACTCTAAGAGGTGGGAAAAGTGGTTAATTGCAAACAATTGCTGAATTGGAAGAAATTTTGGAAAGTTAGGTTTTGGTTAGGGAACATTCTGCCCGAATTTATAGCTCCTAGTTAGAGGCCGAATTAGCCTTGCTTAAAACATGAAAGTTGTATGGAATGACATTTTAGAGGTGCCTACAAAATTTCAGGTCAATCGGAGTAGCGTAGGATGAGAAAAGTCGAAATTACCCTTGCTGTCCTGGTTTTATCCGAATGTAAGAATTGCGCCTGTAATTGATTGTTTTGGTTAGGAATGCTTCCGAATTGGTTGTTGAGGCCTTCTGATGAAATGTAACCCTATTTCTTAGCTTTCATCTGGTTTTGGAATTTCTGGATTTGGACTTGGATAGCCTGATTTATGATGTTTCCGCTAGAATGCGTTCTGTGAATCTGTTTTTGTGATTCTGGTGTAGTATTTTACATTTTTGACCTGGTTACACTCGAAACTGGGTTGAGTGACCTTCTGTAATATTGTAGCCCTATCTCTTAGCTTCGAAATGGTGGGTCTTGTACCTTCATCCGGTAATCGTAGTGCCTTGGGTGCCATTACCGTAAAAAGAGGTCAAAAACTGTTTTTTTCAGGGCAAAGCTAATTCTATTTCCGGATTTTCTGGTTTCCTCTATTGCTTGTGTATGTTTAGGGAACCCTGTTTTGGTGGTATGAAGAATTGGTTTATGACTTGTAATCGAGTCTTATTGTGTTTATTTGAATAGTTTAGGGCTTGACTTTCATATCCGGTCATTTCCTAGCTAAATTTTGTACTTGAATGCCATTAAGCCTAGTGAACGGCTTTTGGGAATGAGATTATTTTTGTACGAACTGTTGGGACTGATTTGAGGAAATAATGAAGCCATGATGGCTGGAAAATAGGTAAACACAAGGGATATGCTGCCGAAATTTTTCTTGAAGGCTAGTTGGATTTACTTGTGATTTGAACGAAGGGCTTTTGGGTTGTTTGAGCCTAGGTCTTCATGTTACCTTTTCATTACCAAAAATCATGTTTTGCACCCTTGCTTTAGTAATTATTTGGCGAGGCATACGACTGGTAGTCGAGCCTCACATGTGCATTCTGTATACTCGCTTTTGAAAGTGGAACCTTCAATTGTTTTCCTTGGATTATTTTAGGGTTTCTTGGTAATTAAAGCTCTCTTTTGGGAGGTATCTGCACTGACCCTGGTGAGTGTACTACTCACTTGTGTGTTACTATATGGCTTTGATACTTGAACTTGATGAGTTAAATGTTTATTGTATCATTGATATTGATTGAAGTGAGGGTGTACTTTATCACTCTCACCTATTTCTCATGTTATTGGAATGTTACAAGAAATGTTACATGAAATGAAAAGTACTTGACTTGGTGGCGTTTGGACGAGTATCCAACGACCATGCTTGTTACCATTGAGCTCAACCCCGTTGGTAATTGATTGAATCGAGCCGGCAAGGGCTTGGTCGTGACAATTAATGAGCCTTGGGTAAAGTTATAAGGAATCTTGTAGTATGAGAGACTCTCGATTCCGGTATACTCGAGTAATACCACAGTGCCAGTGTTTGGAGTTCGGGCCCGGTAGGGGAATGTTAGGTGGACGGAGTGGGAGTTAAGTGAAGTCTACGGTTGGTTACTTTTAAACATTGACGGAGAGTCAATGCGAAGATGATCTGATCAAGAATGCAAACGAGGAAAAAGGGCTCTTGAGAGCCGTCCGTATCCTTTTATCATCATTATTGATGTGTGTTTTATTTACCTTTGATGACTTGGAATGAAAAGCTTGATGCCTATATGAACTTGGTTGCTTGAGTAGTATTATCTCACTGGGCAACTAGCTCACCCCGTTCCTTTTATTTTCCTTACAGGAATCTGACTGCTTATGGAATGACTTTTGATAATTGGTTGCCGAATGAACTAACTGAATATCCCTTTTGTATAATTTATGAGTTGAAACCCTACATGTGCCTTTGGGGCCGTTTTCACTTTTATTATGGCAACCGTACCTGTATTAATTTTTTAGTACCTTTCATATTCCATTTTGGCTTGTAAACGCTGAATTTGATGTTGTATATGTATCTTTGATGTATGGTTGGGTTCTGACGGGTCGGTTACTATTCATGGCCGACTCCGGATTTCATATTTTTTTTATTTTGGGTTATTTTGCCATTGTGACTTGTTTACGTGCGTTATAAGTTCCGGAACGCGATAGACCGCTCTAAACTGCACCGTTAGTCCTGGCGAGAGCTGGGCAGGCAGTCCGCTAACCCTTTGGTTAGCCTTAGGGGAAAGTGGGGCTGTCACACACTTTCTTGATCCTATGTAAATAGTAGTTGGTCAGATACTTCAAACAACTTTTGCACACTGAAGATACAAAAGATCTAGAGTGATTTTAGTGAGAAAATACTCTTCATAGAAGATTTATAGTCTTAGTGGTGTGAGGTTCATTATAAGCTTTTCATTTGTGAGTGAATACTTCATGAGTGTAGCTCTGTGAGAGTTGTCCTGAGGGATAGTAAAATTTCCTGACTTGACCGAGTGGTGTTCGGGGCAAGGAGGAGGTGAACCTTCCTTTGTACGCAAGAGTGATTGTAATTCATCAACTTAGTTTGCAATTCTTTCCTTTCTATTTATGTATTGTTACGTTTGTGATCTGTACATTGTTTATCTCTTCCACTTGGTTGTCTTCGATCCTTACAAGGTCAAAGTCCAACCTCCAATCGAATCACGACACTTGGCCCTTTAAGGGTTTGATCTAATCCTCTTATCTTCCAATGGTTAAGCTATCTAGTTAACCTCTAATTGTCTCCTAGCACCTTGTAAAATAATATCCATCAATGCCAAACTTCAATTAATTGCCAAAAATTTATCGCACTTAGCGCACTAGCGGGTCCCACGTCTACAACGCACTTCAAACTTATCACGAACTAACTTATACTATGAAAATGATGTAAAACCTATACTCACTTACAAAAATCTCTGGAAAATCAATATAATAGGGTTAAATGAAGAAAATTCATGCGATAAAATATAATAAAATATTATAAAGTAAAGAAAATTTACGGGTCCTCACATTGTCACTGATGACGAGTCTACCCCGGTCAACTATGACTACATCAAAAGTCGTCACTAAAGTTGGTCAGTTGTGACAAGTTTCTCTATTGTCACTAAGAATGTTGTCACAAAAGGCCAATTTTCTTGTAGTGGGGGTTGGTTTTTGGCAAATTTTAGAAATTCGGTAAAATTCACAGAATGTGAACTAGCCTCTCAAATTTGAAACTCAATTAGAGTTACAATCAAGGTTTAAAACCCCACAAATGGGACAAGAATCAAAGTTTTGAGCGCCAAGATATAGCAGTTCAAAGTTGCTGAAAATTTCTCACTGAACAAGGATTTTCCAGATTTGAAACATAAACTTTTGGACTTCAGTTGGGCATCGGAATGAACTTGGAATGGCACCAAATTTGGTAGTATTACCCTACTATAGAAGAGCTACTACTCTATCAAATTTCATGCAAAAAATCGTACGGAAGGTCAGTTAACAAAGCCACTAAAGTTCCAAGAATTTCCAAAGCAAATCTGCCTTGTACTTCCGTTTTCCTTTTTCCAACTTTTGGCCAATGAAATCGACTCAAATCCGGTTCATTTATGAAGACAAGGTCTAGAAAACATCCAAAATTCATTTGGTAGGTGATTGACACCAAAAGTTTCAAAATAACAAGTCCCAATTCGAAATAAGTCATTGGCTAGCGCAAACTTAGGGTTTTCTTTCTCTGATGCAGTTCTGTAATTCGGCCACAACTCACTCAATTCAACTTGGAATTGGGTATGGTTGGTGGCGTTGGAAACTAAATTCATACGGCTACAATTTCTCAGAAGCAATCATTTTGAAATTCTGTCCATAGCTAGCTCGAAGTCATGCAACAAGTCGCAGCACATAACAGGTTTTCTAACACAGCAATGAAACAGGACAGGTAACTTTGAAAAGCTGGTACAGTTCACTCAAGTTGAATCAGGGGATGTATTTTATACCGTTAGAAAATTGGAAGTGTCTAGTTTCTAATTCCACAAACAACACTCAATTTCGACGTCGGAGCAAAGAGTTATGGTTATTCAAAGTTCGCTGCCAGAGCACCTCTGTACACATTTTCCAGCTTTGAAACCATTTTGAAAATTCAACTTTTAGCCAACCAAATCAAGTGATTTTTGGTAGAAACTTTTTACACAACCTATACAACATATCTAAATTAAAATCAAGGCAATTTAACCACAAAAAAAATTGCACTAAGGCTGCGGCAAGAACAGGGCAGATTCGGCCCCTTCCTCCCTTTGGTTTCCCTTGAGTTTCTTTCCGCTTTTTCAACATATAACCACTAGTTTAACACTTAATCAACATAAATAACATCCAAAATCATCATATCAGTCCAACAAGTCCATTGTGGGATTTCATAGAGCCTACTCACATGACTTTCAACCAACCAAAGCTACCCACATGAAGCTACAAGCTTCTAAGTGAAATTAAACTCACTATAACTAAGATTCAAGGGTTGGATGATTCACTACCTCCTTGGTTGATGAACTCAGAATTTTCGGCCACTAGAAACTCCAAGAAAACCGTGGAAATGGTGCTCCTCTCCTAGTCCAAGATGATCTCCAAGTTGTTTTGAGGTTGTGGTATGAATTTGAGGTGAAAAGGTGCAAGATTTTGGAGTGAAATGGGATGAAGGTTTTTGCTCCTTCTTTGGCTCCAAGTTTCGGCCACAATGAGAAAGAAAAGAGAGAGTGAAATCTGATAATGAAGCTTCTTGAGGAAGCTTGGTAGGTAGCTTTAAGGTGCACAAAAGTCAACTCTCCATTCGCGCGCGTACGCGCGCGTTTCGTGTCCAATTCCTCTCGGGTTTGTTTCACTTGTGCACTAAATCTCTAATGCACTTCATTTATCACCATTATTATTCACTCTTAGTAGTCTACAAATAAATGTCCAAAGTCCCTCAATTAGTCATGCGCACGAAAACGCGAACTTTCGACTCGTGCGCGATAAAGTGAAATTTCTAAGAAATTCTCGTAATGATGATATAACTAACTAATACTTGGCTAATTAATCATAAAAATACCTATTTTAAGACTAACGTATGAGTCCTCAAGTCTCCAAGGTCACTGTATTCTCAAATCGATTATTGTCTCCAAACGCGATTTCACTAAATCTCACTAAACGAGTTTCCAAAAATTAAATTTATTAACGGGACATTTTTTAAAATATACGCAAGTCATAGTTCCATGTAAATAGTTCCAAAAGGGTTGAAATAAATTATTGAGAGAAAACGAATGAATAAATATTTAAATAAACTAGTAATATACGATAAAATAAGAAAATTTTCGGATCCTCACATGGGCTATTTATAGCCTTACATAGAGATGAAAAACTAAAGTAATGTGGAACTAGTCTAGGAATCCTAATGTGAATCGAAATCACTTATTCCCTAAGGCTAAGAAACTGATTTCGGCCCTTTTGTCCTTTGTGGGCTTGACCGAACCTTATGAGGTCATCCCACAAGTAAATAAAGCAAGGCTATGGACCATTAAGCCCTTATTACAAACGACTTAACTAAGACAGCAAATGTGACACTTAAACAACTTTGGATGGAGCTCCCCACTCCACCTCGCTTGGCTCAAGAACTTGAATGAGAGTATAGCGGATTGTTGTCTTGCTCAAGTTTGGTTTTGACTTGTAAATGGTCAACTCCCTTGTAGGTGGTACAAATTAGTGCTTGCATGGATTCTTTGAGCTTCTTGGCACGTGCCCTTGTCATTGGTCCACTTAACTCCATTTGGTCCATCGTCACAGATTCATGGTCGGCTATCCCTCTTGCATTATTCCCCTCCTCTTGAAGGTGATTTGTCCACAAATCGATGGTGCGCTTATAGGATAGCAATGTTGGAAAAAGATGAATGACTATGAGCCATGTTGCATGTCGTTTGGCCAGCCTTATGATGCTTTTGAACAAAGACATTCTCCAAGACAAGAGACATCTTGTATAAAGCTTGTGAAAATTCCAGGTTCCACTCCAAAGCTCTCTAATCAGCCTTTTGTCATGAATGGTCGAATTTGGACCTACATAATAAATCACACAATTAGCATTTGTAGGTATAAAATCACTTGATAGCTTACCATTCACATTCACAAGATAAGAATCTTGATAGTGATGCTCAATCAGGTTAGAAAAGTCCCGAATATGATTGTGCAAAGTTACAAAATTCATTGGAAGTTGTTGTTGGTATGGCCTATCTTGCACAAATGGAGCAAAATCGAGATAGGCAGCTTTTGTACCGATGGATTTAGGAATAGAACATGCCAAGATCAACTCAATTTTTCCTTGCTTAACCTGCATAAAAGTAGAAACACTAAACAAAGTAGAGTTAAGATCGTTAGAAAAAACGTAAGATCTCACATCTATTCTCAGAATTAGCTCACTTTTAGAATTTTTAATCTCTTTCTCATGCTCAATAGCTAACTTTTTCTTCTCATTATTCTCAACCTCTTTCTTCTTTTCAACTCCCTCGGATTTTACCTCATCTAGCTCTTTCTTCATACTATAACGCTCATGCTCACTTTTCATGTATGCTAGATCAATACAAAGTTGATCATAAATAAGTGATACAAGTGCAGAACGACGACCATTAAATAAGAAGGAATACTTATTAGTATGTCCATCATATTTAACTTCTCGCCTCAACATCCACGCTTTACCCAGCAATACACGTGATGTGAAACCCCGATCTAGACAACCAAAACACCATGGCTTAGGCAGCGGAAATTTGACCCAACTAATCCCTAGAAGTCACGAACAATTTTGATATTATCTCAACCCGTAACTACTCGAATTAACGAACCAAATTGGAGGTAGTAGAATGCCACAATCAAGGAGATGCTCGATTGATAAGTTCGGGTGAATAACTTGAGAAGATTCTCAAGTATTCAAAGGAAACTCTCTTGCCAAAGAGAAAGTGAAAACTCACTAATTGTATTTAATAGCCAAAAACTGATCCCAAACAAAGAGGAAGTGGGGCTATTTATAGCCCTTACAAGCATTAACCCTAATCCAAAAGTTGACCAAACTACCCTACATACTTAAGAAAGATTTTGGGCCTTACTTACTAACAAATGGGCCGCAATTAAACTATCTTAATTACCTAGACTTTTTAAAACGAGAAATAACCAAAATCAACGAGGAAAATCAAATAATCCTACTAAACTCAAGCATTCGTGCAATCAACTAGTCTTCACTTGAATCTTCCAATTCCCCGTGTGCTTGAATGGGCCTTGGTCTTTATATTCTCATCATTCCCCTCCTCTTAAAAGCAATTTGCCCACAAATTGAAGCACGAATGGTGACAAGACGAGTTACATGCCTTCGACTCAATCTTGTTATGATGGCTACAGATGGCATCCAATGCAAAGCCCATGTGCTAAGTTGGAAAATAACCCTCGTCGAACCTTGAATCTCACAAACCATCTTCAATGTATGCTCAACTTTATTGTTTGTGGTCATGAGGTAAGGGTCCTCAAAGTGGTATGAAGTGCATCCCGTGAAATCGAACTCCGGCTCGAACACACTTGCAAGGCACCAAGGCGGATTTGGTGATGTTGGAGCTGCATGTGAACTAAGAGCAAGATGAAAATCATAATGGTCATTGAGCTACTTGTTCTTTAAACGAACCCTTGGTACACAACCATCCCTAAAATATGGAGTGTTCCCTTCAAGATGAGCTCGAATCAACTCCCCTTTGGTGTGGACTGATTTGAGTTGACATTGTTCCATGAATGGATACCAAGGGGGTTAACTCTTGGAGTACCAACTCCATGGAGCCTTGCAACGTCTACAATTGATTTTGGAATGGAACACACCAAGATCAGCTCAACTTGCCTTTTGCTTGATCTGTATAAAAGAAGAAACACTAAACAAAGCAAAGGTAAGTTTGTTAAGAAAATAATAGGCCTTCACCGGGTTGCTCAAGATCAGCCCACTTTCTCTTCTTTCTTCCTTTTTACCACCCATCTCATTAGATTTTTCCATCTCTTTTTCTAGTTCAACAGCTGACCCTTTTATCTCATTACTTTCAACTTCCTCGGGTTTTACCTCTGCAGGCACAATTCCCTCATCTAGCTTTTTCTCCATTCTATAACGCTCAAGCTCACTTTTCATGCATGCTAGATCAATACAAAGTTGGCCATAAGTAAGTGATACAAGTGCAAGACGACGACTATTAAATAAGAAGGAATACTTATTAGTATGTCCATCAATTTTAACTTCTCGCCTCGACATCCATGCTTTGCCCAACAACACATGTGTCACTTGAATTGGGACTACATCACACAACACCTCATCCACATATTTGCCGATTTGAATAGGTACAAGTGTGTGCTTAGTAACCCAAACATCCCCATGAGTGCTCGTCAACTTGTACGGTTGAAGATGATCAATGGTTGGAAGATTTAATTTCTCAACCATGATAACACTTGCAAGATTGACTTCACAACTACCATCAATGGCCAAGCTACAAATTTTATCTTTGACACCGCAACGAGTATAAAACCAACCAAGCAACTTGTGAGAACCCGTAACTTTTCCATTTGTTAGGTTTTATAATCTTTCTAGGCTTTCTTATTTTCAATGGCTTGTTTTCTGCACTTTCTATATCCGGAAAATTTTCTAGATAAATTTTATGAGCAATTATAGTTTTTAGATAATTTTTCTAGTATTGGAGAGTTTTTAGAAAATTAAGAATATATATTGGATGTGGGACCCACTAGTGCGAAAAGTTCGGAAAAATTCGGCCAATAAGGTTAAGTTTCGGATACTGTGAAAAATTTATCGGGTGTTAAGAGATAAGTAGTGTGTGTGAAGTGATTGAGGTAAGAGAGAAAAGAAAGATAAGAATGCATTTAATGAGGACAAGTGTCATCTTCTCATTAGTTGGACTTTAAGAAACACTATTCACTTTCTTGACTTTTTTTTGACCAAAGGATTAAATATCAAAAATTGCACAAAATGCACCATTTTTCTCTCCTTGTGGCCGGTTCTCCTTGAGCAAAGAAGGAAGGAATTCTTCAACTTTCAAGCTTCCATATGCTTCAATCTTCTACATACAAAAGCCTAGATTAGATTCTACTCCATAAAAACCTTTCTTCTAGTGATAGTAAGTGTATTAGTGAAGTTTGTTTGAAGCTCTAAGGTGGCCAACATCTCTCTCTCTCTTGTTACTTGGTAAGTGATGCTAGAACACTCTTCTACACCTAATGATGTTTATGTTATGCTTAGAAGTAGCTTGAGTGATGGAATATGTGATTTATTTCTTGATTTGAAGAGTTTTGGTGAAGTTTTCCATTTTATGATGAATTTTCTGGTTTCATATGATTTTGATGTTGTGGACTAGTATGATGGTTGGTAATAAGGGGCTTTGGCACTAGTAGGTGCATATGATAGGAAATTGCAATCAATTTTGAATTTGGAAGAATTTCTGGAAAATTAGGGTTCTTGGTTGAACATTCTGTCCGAAATTTTAGGTCATATATAGAGGCCGAATTGGACTTTTCTCAAAACATGAAAGTTGTAGGTATTGATGAGTTTGAAGTGCCTGCAAAATTTCAGGGCATTTGGAGTAGTGTAGAGTGAGTTATGCCGTTTTTACTGTTGCTGTTCTGGGTGAACAGAATGTGCGAACTGCGATAGTAATTGTCTATTTTGACTGGCATTGGTTTGGATTTTGAAGTTGGTGTCTTCTGATGATATGTAGCTGGATGTCTTAGCTAGCTTATGCCTTTGGAATTTCGGTATTTGGACTTGTATAGACGGAGTTGTGTTCATTACAGTTTTGTGTGTTTTGCAAACCTGTTTTGGTAATTCTGGTTTAGTATTTGGCACATTTGACCTAGTTGTGCTAGGATTTGGACTGAGAGGCCTTCTACATTGTTGTAGCCCTGTCTTTTAGCTTCGATATGGTGGGTCTTACGCCCTCATCCGATAAGCGTAACGCATTTTGTGCCATTACCGCATACGGAGGCCAAACCTGTTTTTGTTGATTGATCAAATGAGTTATATTTTCTGATTTTCTGGTTTGCTATTATGCTTATATATGTATATGAAACCCTATTGGGGTTGTGATTGGCATGGCTTTATGATTCGTTATCGAGTCTCATTGTACTTGTTTGCATGTTTTAAGACTTACTCTTATTCCGGTCATTTCCTAGCTAACTTTTGTACTTGTATTGCTTTGAGCCTAGTGAACGGCTTTTGGGAAATGAGATTACTTTTGTGTGAGGTTTTGGGACTGATTTGAGGAAATCATGAAGCCTAAATGGCTGGAAAAGTAAGAAATTTAGGGGAAATGCTGTCCGATTTTCTAGGCCGTTTGGTTCTTTAAGTTGGATTTGCCTTTTGATGGAAATGAAGGGCTTTTGGGTTGTTGACCCTAGGTCTTCATGTTATCTTTTGTTTCCAAGAAAATCATGTTTTTGCACCCTTGCATTAGTATTTTTGGGCAAGGCGTACGACGTGTAGTCGAGCCTCACTTGTGCATTCCGTTTACTCGATTTTGGATATGAAACCTTCAATTGGTTTATTTTGATTATTTTAGGGTTTCTTGGCGATTAAGGCCAATCTGAAGTAAAAACTTTTGAAGTTGAGCCGGTGAGTGTACCACTCCCCTCCATTGCTATTTAACTTGATTTCTGCTCTGCAATCTGTTTATTTGTTCGAGACGAGGGTGTACTTTATCACACTCGTTCTCTAGTCTGTTCATATGCCAATTTACTATGCAAAATTTGAATCTGTTATCTGTGTCTGCATCTGTTCGGATTTCTATGACCTATGAGCTCAATCCTGTGGCTAAGTTATTCGAGTCGGGCCGGCAAGGGCCTGGACGATTAGATAACAAACCACGGTAGTCTGTTCGGGGATTTTGGGTATTGAGACCCTTGATTCCGGGTATACTCGAGTATTACCATTTTGTTCGCTTGAGGTGAGCGGGCCCGGTAAAGGGGTGTTTGGTGGACGGAATTCGGTGATAAGAGGGGTCTACGGACGCATTGGTTCTATATACGTTGACGGAGAGTCAACCGGTTTGGATCAAGTATTGCGCTGGAAATTTGGCTCCTGAGAGCCACCCGTATCCTTCTGATTTGAATCATTGGTTCCTTTGCTTTACATCTGACATGTGTATCTGATTTGTTAAATGTGAAATGCCATGATTTTAATGCTATCTGTTTGGTACCTCATTGAGCGCAAGCTCACCCCTTTCCGTTCCTTTTGTTTTCCTTACAGGAAAATAAACCCTTTTGGTCTGGATTTGACAAATGGCTGCCAAATTGAGCTAGTTGAACATATCTTTTGTATAGCTCATGTATTAAAACCCTAAGTGTACTTTTGGGGCGTTTTCTCTTTTGATTTGGCAAACCGTGTGTATATATTAACTTTTGAAAACTTTTGTATGTCATTTTGATTTGTAAACGCTAAAGTTCAGATGTGAATGTTTGTTGGCTATTTCGGTTGGGTTCTGACGGGTCGGTCACTATTCATGGCCGACTTCGGATTTCCTTTTTTTTAAATTTTGGGTTATTTTACCATTTTGACTCGTTTACGCTCGTTCGTAAGTTCCGGATCGCTATAGATAGTTCTAGTCTGCATCGTGAGTCCTGGCGAGAGCTGGGCAGGCAGTCCGCTCACCCCTTTGGTTCGCCTTAGGGGAAAGTGGGGCTGTTACACAACTGAGATTTGACGAGGTCCAATTACTCATCTACACCACGTAATGCCACTTCTTTGACTCCCTTAGGATCAGGAAGACAATGTTGTGGGCTAGCTTTTATGCATCTTATACTCGCCATGACGTATGAGGGAACCTGCAAAAAGTTAGCAATGAAACCGAAGATATTGCCTTTCACGCTCCCTTACGTGTATCCACTCGCACTCGTGTATATGGATGTCACTCTAATGGACTTACCAAATACCTTTACCTGTTGGGTTAGGTAGTTGAGAAATGCTGCTCAAGTCCAACAACCGTTACCAACCTTTCCACAAGTGTAATCACAAGAATGTAGGAGAAAATGTAGGAAAGTGTTCCTAGAATCTAGGAAGAGAATATAGGAGAGTTTCCTAAAGTGGATGAGAGAATATAGGAAAGGTCCTAAAAATGTATGAGAGAATTTAGGAAAGTTTCCTAAAAATAGATGGGAGACTTTAGGAAAGTTTCCAAAAGTAATGGATGAGAGAGTTTAGGAAAGTTTCCTAAAAAATGGATGAGAGAATTTAGGAAAGTTTCCTAAAAAAAATGGATGAGAGAATTTAGGAAAGTTTCCAAAAAAAATGGATGAGAGAGTTTGGGAAAGTTTCCTAAAAAGGTAGGAGAGAGAGTGTCCAAGTGAGTACAAAGAGTTATCCAAGTGCTTTACTTAGTTTCCTAATTGATTTTGGAAACAAGTTAGTTTTTGGAAACCCTTTGAAAATCCTTTTCCTCTTGAACAACTTTTGGTAACCTTCTTGAAACAACTTTTGATAATCTTCTTGAAGCAACTTTTGGTAACCTTCTTGAAACAACCTTTGGTAATCTTCTTGAAACAACTTTTGGTAACCTTCTTGAAACAACCTTTGGTAATCTTCTTGGAACAACTTTTGGTAACCTTCTTGAAACAACCTTTGGTAATCTTCTTGAAACAACTTTTGGTAACTTCCAAATTCTACTCCAAGAAAGATTGCACAAATCAAATTTGGTTCTCTATTCAAAACAATTCGGTTGCCCCTTTCCTTTTTTTTTCTCTTGCCAACCAATTCCTCTTTTCTTTCTTTTTCTTTTCGTTTTTGTTTTCTGTTTTTTTTTTCTTGACTACAACTATCAACCACGACACAAAACAAGGAAGTCCACAAATAATAACTACCAAGAACTCCAAGATCTTTCAAGAACTTTCAAGGAAGTTGTCAGGAACTTCAGAAATTTCAAGATTGTGATCAAGAATGCAAGAAGCTCAAGATTATTGTAAGTTCTCTTCAAGATTCACAAAATTCCAACAAGTTTTGCCAAAATCCAGATTTGAAAACCAAGTAAACAAGTTGGATAACACAAACAACAAGGCTGGACAGATTTGTATTCGGATGAACAGTAACTATGAACAGTGTCGGTAAACAGTACGGTGAACAGTGTTGGGTGAACAGTAACGGTGAACAGTGACTTTTTTTTTTTGGTTCTAAACAAACGAACAGATTGGGATAAACATATATGACTCGAAATAAACGAAAAAAAAAGATATAACCTGGTGGTTGTCGACTAGCTCTGGTACCAACTGATGTGAAACCCCGATCTAGACAACCAAAACACCATGGCTTAGGCAGCGGAAATTTGACCCAACTAATCCCTAGAAGTCACGAACAATTTTGATATTATCTCAACCCGTAACTACTCGAATTAACGAACCAAATTGGAGGTAGTAGAACGCCACAATCAAGGAGATACTCGATTGATAAGTTCGGGTGAATAACTTGAGAAGATTCTCAAGTATTCAAAGGAAACTCTCTTGCCAAAGAGAAAGTGAAAACTCACTAATTGTATTTAATAGCCAAAAACTGATCCCAAACAAAGAGGAAGTGGGGCTATTTATAGCCCTTACAAGCATTAACCCTAATCCAAAAGTTGACCAAACTACCCTACATACTTAAGAAAGATTTTGGGCCTTACTTACTAACAAATGGGCCGCAATTAAACTATCTTAATTACCTAGACTTTTTAAAACGAGAAATAACCAAAATCAACGAGGAAAATCAAATAATCCTACTAAACTCAAGCATTCGTGCAATCAACTAGTCTTCACTTGAATCTTCCAATTCCCCGTGTGCTTGAATGGGCCTTGGTCTTTATATTCTCATCAACACGTGTCACTTGAATTGGGACTATATCACACAACACCTCATCCACATACTTGCCAATTTGAATAGGTACAAATGTGTGCTTAGTAACCCAAATATCACCATGAGCACTCTGTGACGCCCCCACTTCTCCCTAAGGCGAACCAAAGGGTATCCGCGGGATGCCTGCCCAGCTCTCACCAGGACTCGAGACAAATCCAATTCAAACCTAATCTGATACTAACAATGCAAGTCGGAATAAAGGTACGAAGTCATTTCCATACATAAATATCCAGTCTTACATCACAATTTCAAATTTACAATCACTTTCTCCAAAATATACAACCTCCAAATTGTCTAGTCGATTACAATTACAACACTAATACAAAAATGCCTCAAGTCGGCATTTGCTTAACTCCTTCCAATCGGGTTCCTGTTAAGGAAAACAAACTAATGGGATGAGCCAATACTCAGTGAGGCCAAGAAACACACATGCAAACATGTAATCCAAGTAGCCACAAATTACATAGTAAGTAAAACTATAAGTTCGAATAATTCACATTTCAAATAGGAAAAATAAACAAAAACAATTCAAGGATACTGTAGCTCTCAGGAGCTAAATTCCACGTAGTCGAGTCGAAATCTTGATCACATCTCATGTTGACACTCCGTCAACCACATAAGTATAAAATCCGTAGATACACCACTTTATTTCGAATCTCGTCACCGTTACACCCCCTTACCAGGCCCGCTCATCAAAGTTTTTGATAATACTCGAGTATATCATGGCAATACTGCGCGAGTAATGCCGATCAAGATCTCTCTAATAGATCATGCTCTATGAATATCTCATGGTTTGCTAAGCTTATCGACCAAGCTCATGCTGGCTTGATTCGCAAAGTTAGCCAACGAGTTTGGGCGTCCCCCGAATACGAATACGAATATAAATCGATGAGCAACGCTTAAATCGACGATTCCAAATAGGAATCACAAATACAAATCACATCCACATTACTAACTACAAGTCGAATATGAATTCACATAGCCAAATACGAATATAATTTCATTTGAAGGAGAACGAGTGCGGTAAAGTACACATTCGTCTCACAAAGTTCAAATTCGTATAACGGATAAGAAACAGTTAACCATTTAGCAACAAATTCATGCACTTGACACTCACCAATGGAAACAAGGGAGTAAGTGCGTAAACGAGCCTTTAGGTGTTCCCCTCGAGATCCTCTTGAAGGTCTCCTTGAGCACCTGAGCAAATAGTAATTGTCTATTACACACTATCGCTTAAAACCCCTATTTATCGAGGAAGATTGCACACTTGTACAATCTAAGAAAATTTCACGAAAATGAGCCTTAATTACTCGTAAATCGAGGCTCAAAAATGGGGTTTTAAAACACAAGCAAAATCTAATTTTCATCTTTGAAATCAAGTGTAAAACGGTCTAGCAATATCGAAGGAAAATAGAGGGTTCGGAACCCTCAATTTCCTTTAAGTTGGGAAATTTCAGATTTGTCACCCACATTTTAAAAAATCGTATCTCATTCTCTACAAGCCCAAAATTGGAAAACTTGATACCGTTGGAAACTAATTCCAAAGTACTAAAAGTTCCTAGAAGACACTTTTCCATGATTCCAATTGGAAGATATTCGAAATTTAGCCCAAAGTTGCTGTTTTAGAAAGTCAAGACAGATTTGGGTTGATTTTTGACAGTTTGAAATTTCGGAAAAATTCATACAATTCAATCTAGACTCTGAAATTTGGAAATCAATTAGAGTTACAATCAAAGTTTAAAACACAACAAGCAGAACAAGAATCAGAGTTTTGAGCACCAAGATATAGTAATTCAAAGTTGCTGGAAATTTGAGACAATGATGCAATTTCCAGGTTTAAAGTACCAACTTTGGGATTTTTTTTGAGTATAGAAATGGACTCGGATTGGCACCAAAATTAGCAGTATTATACTACCATATAAGGGCTATTCCTCTACCAAATTTCATAGGAAAATTCATTCGGAAAGTTGGTTAACAAAACCATCAAAGTTTCTAAATCTTCAAGGCAAAGCTGACTTGCACCACTAGTTTTCTTTTTCTCAAACCTTTGGCCAATAAAATGCTTAAAACATGTCTCATTTATGCTAACCAGGTCTAATAAGGATCCAAGATACATTTGGTAGGTGATTTAAACCAAGAATTTCGAAGAGCAAGTCTCAAATCAAAATTGGTTACAAATCTGTCCAACATGAGGGTTTTCTCCCACAAAGTCAGTTTCGAATTCTGGTCATAAATCACTCAATTCAACTCGGAATTGAGCGTGGTTAGTGGCATTGAAAACTAGATTCATAAGGCTACAATGTTTTAGAAGAAATAGTTTTCAAAATTTGTCCACAACTAGCTCACATTTGAGCATCAATTCGCTGCTCAAAACAGAGCTCCCAGTGTAGATGTGAAACAGGACAGTCATGTTTAAACTATTGGTATGGACGACTCAGGTGGAACCAGAAAGTGCATTTTATACCATTGGAAAGCTGGGAATGTCTAGTTTACATTGCCATAAATGGACTCGATTTAGACATCGAAGTAAAAAGTTATAGCCAAAACAAGAACACTGCCAGAGCAGTTACGGGAAAAATTTCCAGTTTTGCTGATTTCCGAAAACACAACATTTGGCCAACCAAATCACGTTATTTTTTGATGAAACTTTGTACACAACTTATAATACATATATACATCAGGAACAAGTCATTAGAACCTCAAAAATTTGCACTAAAGTGCACGAAATTCACAAGGGCAGAATCGGAAAAATTTTCACCTTCACTCCCCTTTGAGTTTCCACCAACAACACAACATTATTCAACTAAATTAAGCACTAAACCAACATTAATATCATCAAAAAATAACAAATCAATCCATCCAACCATAGTGGGAGTTCATAGAGCCCACACACCAAATTTCTAACATAAATAAAGCTACCCATAAGAAATTATGAACTCATAAGTGCTAAACAACTTCTATAAGTCGAGATTTGCAAGGTTGATCGTCACTTACTTTCCTAGATGTTCAAGGTAGAAATTTCGGTCCTCCTTAGCTCAAGAAAAATCGTGGATTTGAAGCTCTTTTGTAGCTTGAGTTGGTCTCCAAGTAGATTGTGACGGCCCCACCTCCCCCTAAGGCGAACCAAAGGGTTCGGCGGGCCGCCTGCCCATCTCTCGCCAGGACTCACTCACTTACTACAGTCCTCAACTAAATTACAATATAAATCTCAAATATACATCAAATTCTCCAATAATTACATGTCATAAGCGAAGCGAAAACAATTCCCCAAACTATACACAAAATGATTCCAAATCCAAACTGTACAAGATATATGCCATCCAGTCACGTGAATAGGTACTACAAGCCTTCCTTCGCCACGAGCCCTGTGGAGGGGAATAAAATATTTTTGGGGTGAGCTAGAAGCTCAGTGACTAACCAGGGTAAAAATGTAATTTTTACATGTTAACATTTGCACAGTGAGAGCAAAGCAAAAGCAGAAAAGTAACACCACATGGTAAGGATACGGGTGGCTCCCAAACCAGCTCATTTGTCGAGCTTGATCACTGGTTGACCCTTGAGATCCTGAGCCACACATCTCGTTTCTCTTAAAGGATCCCCCATAGAGAGACTATGAGCCTTAACTCAAGTCACGAGCAATAAATGTTCTAAAATATTTTTCAAGCAATAAATGCTCTGGTTCAAGCAATAAATGCTCTGGTTCAAGTAATAAATGCTCTGGTTCAAGCAATAAATGCTCTAGTTCAAGCAATAAATGCTCTGGTTCAAGCAATAAATGCTCCCAAATTGCGTCACAAGCAATAAATGCTCCACAAATGTTTCACAAGCAATAAATGCTCCATAACAATTCACAAAATAATATTTCACAGGTATCAATAGCAACTAATGGGGTTTAGATCGAGTGCGATAAAGTACACTCTCACCTAAGTGCCCATTTTTCAAAGTAAACTCATATTAGTATTAAGTTACACAGAAACCCTAATTACTCACCTAAAGAGCAAGTATAACAAGAGAAAGTATGGAAATGAATTCAATTCGCCAGCTAGTGTGCCCCACCGGCTCCGTCTAGCTCACCACCGTCTGAAATAGAAGATTGCATCACAATATATTACAAATAGCTACTAACATGCATAACTCAAGTAAAACGGCAAAATCGACACATGCATGCGCGGAAACGGCATACAGAAACGGAAATGGCAGCACAACCGTTTTGGTGTCAAAAACTGTTTTGAACACAATCGAAACTACGAGTGTCGGATCAAAGTTCATGAGGTACCTTTACGAAGCTAAGAGGAAGGGCTACAATTTTCATGAAGACACCTTAATCTAGATCTGAATGGAAGCAGGTCGAAAGTATGGAAAACAGTACCTGAAGTTTGCATTTTTGGGTGACGGACAGGGTCTGTTTGCTGAACCATAACTCACAGCTCACAAATCCAAATCAAGAAATTCCACAAGCATTGGAAATCTATCTCATAATGCTAAAACTTTTATGTTTTGGTTAAAACCTGAATCAATACAGGGCAGGGTGAAACATGGGCCCAAAGTTCCTGTCAGAACTGTCCAAATTCAAAGGCAGTTCTGACAACCAATCTTTTTGTGGTCATAACTGGAGTTAAGGATCTCATATTTCAATGCACTTTATACCGTTTCGAAGCTAAGACATAATCCTACATTTCTTATGAAGACCTCCAAAGCCAAATCATACATTTTCATGGTCAAAAAATGGAAATTTTCACGAAAATAGAAATCTGGGCGCGAAACAGGGCACATGGCAGTCAAGGGTATTTCCATCATTTCACATGCAACAGCGATCTAATTGAGCTGACATTTTGCAGGTAGCTAGTTAACACCATTTGCTACAACTTTCATGTTTTAAACTAATTTTGATTCGGCCTCTAACATGCCCAAATAAATCCGGTCAGAACAGGGCAAATGCAAACCCTAAACCTGGAATTTCGTATCAAAGCAGAAATTTTCTGCAACCAACTTCAGCTAATATATACAAGCTTCATTTTACACCATTACCAGCCATCATACCATGATCAAACCATGATCCTCATACAAAACAGAAAAATAACAAGAATAAATCAAAATTCATCAAACCTTCACTTCCAACCATAAACAAACCATAATCACACCATATGTCATCATATTAAACCACTAAAGCCACCAATTGAACATTAGCAAAGCTAAAGGGAAAGATTCTTAACAACTCACCTTGTAACCTCAAGACAACTCACCTTGTCACAGATTCACGGGAAAAGAACCCAACAACCAATCAAGACTAACCCTGAACAGACGAAGGGGAAAGGGACTGGATCGAAAGTATCGGCTCGGGGGAATTCCCTAGAGCAACTTCAGGTCTCTGACTCGTCTGAGGACGTAGAAGGTATGATCCGCAGTCTAATGCAGATTTTGATAGATTCCGTTGAGAAGGAAATTTCGAGGATGAAATTTCTTTAAGGGAGAAAGAGTGTGAGGACCCGTAAATTTCCCTTATTTTATATTATTTTATTTTATTTTATTTTCTCTCATGCATTTTCTTCACTATACCCTATGATATTGCTTTTTCTAGAGATTGTATAAGTGAATAGAGTTTTTAAATAATTTTCCTGATATAAGTTAGTTCATGTTAAGTTTGGAGTGTATATTGGACGTGGGACCCGCTAGTGCGTTAAGTGAGGGAAATTCGGCCAATTAGGTTAAGTTTTGCACAAAGGGATTAAATTACTAGGTGTTAGGAGATAATTAGAGGTTACCTAGATGGTTTAATCTTGAAGAGATAAAAGGATAACTTTAAGCCTACAAGGTGCCATGTGTCACTTTTTAATTCAAACTTGACTTTGACCACTATTCCCTAACTTTACCAAATATCTAATTTGACCCAAAATCATCTTCATTCTTGCTCCTCTTGGCCGAACTTCATAGAGAGAAAAGAGAGAGGAACCTTCAACTTATTTCATCCATTTCTTGCGTAACTTGAAATCCAACCGATTAAATCTTGAATTTGTCCACCAAAGTGACTTGCTAAGGGAGTTTCAAGGTATTGGTGGAGTTGATTTGGAGGAGAAATCCCTAAGCTACTACCTTTCTTGAGGTGTTAAGGTATTTTGCATGGAAACTCACTTTTGTTCCTAATAATGGTAAATTAGTAGTTTGTAGTGGCTAAATATGCTATTTTTGTGGAAGATTTTGTGGTTTGAGATAGAGTTAGTTAAATTTCAGATTTTATTGGTGATTTTTTTGATTTTATATGATCATTAGTGGTTGGCCATGAATGATGGATTGATATGGTGTAAAATGAAGCTTTTATATGTTAGTTGTAGTTGGTTGAGGAAAATTTCAGTTTTGTGCGGAAATTTCAGTTTTAGGGTTCCAATCTGCCCTGTTCTGACCGGCTTTATTTGTGCATTTTAGAGGCCGAGTCAGGCTTAAGTTAAAACATGAAAGTTGTATAAAATGGTGTTAAATAGCTTCCTTCAAAATTTCAGCTCGATCCGAGCACTGTATCATGTGAAATGACCGAAATACCGTTGACTGCCCATGAGTCCTGTTTCGTGGACAGATTTCTGTTTTCGTGGAGATTTCCATTTTTGACCATGAAAATGCATGATTTGGCTTTGGAGGTCTTCATAAGAAATGTAGGTATATGTATTAGCTTCGAAACTCTATAACATTCGTTTCAATCCGATAAGTGTAGCTTCAGTTGTGGTTGTTATGCCAAAAGGTATGTTTAGGATTTCTATGTAGAATTGTGGTTGATTTGAGATGAGTTGGTGTTGATTGTAGGATGGAAAACTATGCAAATTTTGGAGAGATGCTATCCAATTTTCTAGGCCATTTGGTCCCTTTAAGTTTGAGTTGCCTTTTTGGTACAAATGAAGGGCTTTTGGGTCGTTCAAGCCCTAGGTCCTTTCGTTACCTTTTCGTTCCAAAATCACGCTTTTGCACCCTTGCATTCGTAGTTCGTTTGGTTAGGCTTAGGACTTATAGTTGAGTTTCATTTGTGAATGTCGTTCCCATAGGAACCATAATTGTTTACTTTGATCATTTTAGGACGTGTTGGTGATCCAGGAAGTACTTCGGGGGGAAACGTTTGAATTTGTTTTACTTGAACTGGTGAGTGTACCACTCCCTTCATTGTTGCTTAACTTGGTTTCTATACTTGCAATCTGTGATTTGAATGACTGTACTATCTGTTTATTCTGTTTGAGACGAGAGTGTACCTTATCACACTCGTTCTCTTGTCTGTCTGTATGCCTATTTACTGTGTGAATTTGAATCTGTTATCTGTATCTACATCTGTTCTGACGTCATTTGGAGGCTTGTATCCAACGACCTTTCTGTGACCTCTAAGCTCAAATCCTGTGGCTAAGTTACTTGAGTCGAGCCGGTAAGGGCCAGGTCAATTAGATAACGAACCACGGTAGTCTATTTTTAGGAATCTTTGGGTATTGAGACTCGTGATTCCGGTATACTCGAGTATTACCACTTCTGTTACTGTTGAGGGGTTCGGGCCCGGTAAGGGGTAAGTTTGGTGGACGGAATTTGGTGTAAAGTGGGGGTCTGCGCACATGGTTGTTCTTCATACGTTGACGGAGAGTTAACCGGTTTGGATCAAGTACGGCAACCGGAAATTTTGGGCTCCTGAGAGCCACCTGTATCCTTTTTATCTATGGTGTTTGTTCATTTCTTTATTTGAATTGCATACGTGACTAATTGAATTTGAAGTTCCATGATTCTTAATTGCTGTTATTTTGGTACCTCATTGAGCGTAAACGCACCCCCTTCCCGTTATCTTTGTTTTCTTACAGGGAAACACACTTTGAAACGTGATTTTGATAAAAGGGTTGAGCTAGTGTAAACGTTCTTTTTGTTAGCTCTTGTGTAATCGAAACCCTAATTGGCTTTTAATTAAGTATCACGCTTTTAATTGTAAAGTTTTCAATATATGTATATAGGTGTTTTATCATATACATTAAGTGTATTCATTTGAGATGGTACCTCTGCGGTTGTTGAGATGCTACTTGTAACCATTGGACGATCGGACGGGCGCGGCATTTGACCAAGGAAAGAAAATTCTGGCCGGAACTGTTCGCCAAATCCGACCGTATCTTGGTCGGATTGTGATGTGTCCACTTTCCATTTGCATTTTCGTCTTTATTTTCGTTTCTGTTGAGGCGTTTAATCGAAGTGCCCTGGTACCCTACGGTGTAGAACGCATGTGTCTCAACTTAGTAGTCTTCAATTGATTGTTCTCTTGGGGATTCGTTTGTGCGCTATATAGGGTTTGTGAGATTCGACTCCGTAGTCCTGGCGAGAGTTGGGCAGGCGGTCTGCCGAACCCTTTGGTTCGCCTTAGGGTGAGGTGGGGCTGTCACAGGTGGTATCAGTGCCGCTTCGCATGGTCTCTGCGAGGAGCGAGCTTGGGCCAAGTGGTGTTATGGTCCTGATTTCGTGAATGAGCCTAAAGGTCTAAGTCCTCTTTCGAGCATAAGTTATGAATCATGACATGTTATAGGTTTCAAACCTTTCTTATGGTACTTGCAGACAATAGATATGTATGTCGGGTAAGAATCTTTAATATAGATGATTTACTCTTGGGACCAGCCGGCTCGACTTGTGAATTATCTTATTTTAGATTCTTGGACCTGAGTACCAAAGGGTGGAGAGCGCTAGAATAAGGGTCTGTATCTTGATTGAATTTGAGGTAACTCTTGATGGCCAAGAACAAGGCACGAAAGATCTTTATATTGGACCTAGTAATTAGACTGATCGAGGGGGTTGGATCTGGAAGTGTTATCATGGACTAATCTCATACTAGTCTGGCTAGGGTTTTCTAGAGGGTGATTAGATTGTAGGGTACATTGCGGAATTCACACCTAAGACCTGTTTTCTTTTGCTATGACTGTGAGGACTTGATAAGTGTTTATTTGATTTGAGATGGTCTGACTGCAATGATCTTGGTCTCTATCTCACTTTGGATATCAGATACCCGTAGCTTGGTCCTCGACGAACTACCCTTGTCTATAGTTCCTTGATACCTATCCACTATTGTTTTCGTATGAACTTGGCTTGATTATTAGCGTACCGAGATTGAGAATTTTAGACGTAGGTAGAGAGATTTTGGAAACAAAGATGTGGCATAGGGTGTGAAACTCTTGATATACGAAGTATGCTTTAAGGTTTCAATATGTATATACGTGATACGTAGTATAGTATCATAAGATATTGTCCTAACTATGTTCCACTTTCCCGCCTTTTTCATTTGAGCATATCTAAGTTTAATCTTCCGTGGTTGAATTGGGAGCAAAGGAACTTAACAGTTATATGGTTAGATTGCCACTTATACCTAGTTACTTATTATGATTCATTAACTTGTCTGGCAGGCTATCACTTGAGTTCCACCGAATCCGCGAGATGGCACACTTGGTTGGTAGGTATAAGGAGATCGAGATTCTTCGAAACAAAGTAGAGGTTCAAAAGAGGTTAGCCGAGTACTGGGAAGAGCGATGGAAACATGAATACTCGGAGAAAATTGAGCTATTGCACGAGAAGATAGAACTGAAAAGGCAATGCGAAGAGATTTTAGCAGAGACTTTAGCAAGGGCACAAATTAATACTTTTACGAAAGTTCCAGAGAAAAGCCAAAGGATAGAAATTTCAGGTGCACAGGTGAAGGCCTTCCATGCAAAGAAAAGGGGTGCACTTAGTGAAATTCAAAGGCAAGAACAAGGTGATCCAGGTAGGCCACTCGCTAAGGTAGGTAGAGGAACTAGTGGTGCGAGAATTTTGGGGTCACCTAAAGAAGATATTCCGAGAGAGGCTGTGACACCCCAACTTTTAAGATGCTATTGTTTTACGGTTTCTTTAGTTCATTTTATTTTAAAACATTATTTTGTTTCAGGGAAGATACTAAAGTTATTTCTTTGAGTTTGATTTAAAATCTTATTTTGTTTTAAAAGACTAGAAACCCTAAAATTTTAATCAAAAACCCTAGTACGTGTGTTTTTAAGAAAAACGGCGCGAACCGGAGGGTCCCGCGCACTACCGATTGAACGCACCACCTGACCACCACTTTCTTCCCATACAAGTCTATTGATATTTGAGTAAAATATATCCTAATTTACAGCTAAGCTTGACCGAAATTTGTGGCTCAAATGCAAGGAAGGAAAGAGAAAATTTTTGTGGTTGAGGTTAAGCCAAGTGTTGGCCAAACTTGTGGTTAGAATTAATTCTTATCTTTCTACCTTATTATAAGACAAACTTAGCTTAATCTCCTTCATTATTTTCTGCATCTTGGCCGAGTAAGGAGAGAGAGAAAGGGAGAGCAAGAGTTGCACCATTTTCTTCTTGATTTACACCAACCAAGTGCTAAAATCGAATTCTAAACCGTTTGATCGTAAGTTTGGAAGCTTGGGAAGCTAAGGGAACCAAAAATTTCAAGAAATAGTGGAGGATCACTCTTGCAAGCCTTCTTTTTGAGGTATAAAATCTGATCTATGGCTTTGATCCTTTTATTCTTGTTTAAGATGTTAAATAGTTCATGTTTTGGGTTTGATTACAAGTTATGCAAGTTGATGTGATGATTTTGGATGAGATAGGTAAGTTAGGGTTTGATTAATTTCTGCCTATACTTGATGTATGATTGATATATGTTGTATCCAAAGTTATATAGGGGGTTTTGGTAGCAAGTGTAGCAAGAAATTAAGAAAACTATCATTGAAACCAAAAGATTCCAGATTTCTGGAAAATTTTTCCCCTTTCTGTCCGTTTTTGTTGCACCATGTTATAAGCCGAATTGGCCTTATCTTAAAACATGAAAGTTGTAGGGAATGACATTTTAGAGGCTTCTGAAAAATTTCAGGACAATCAGAGTAGCGTAGAATGAGAAAAGTCGAAGTTACCCTTGCTGTCCTGTTTCTACCCGAACCTGAGAACTGCGATTGTAATTGGTTATTTTGGTTTGGACTGTTTCAGAATTGGTTGTTGAGGCCTTCTGATAGAATTTAGCCCTATTTCTTAGATTTCAGCTGGTTTTGGAATTTCTGGATTTGGACTTATGTAGGCTGTTTTATGATGTTTGTACTAGATTACGGTTTGTGAACCTGTTTTGCGATTCTGGTGTAGTATGTTACATTCTTGACGTAGTTACACTCGAAATTTGACTGAGTGGCCTTCTTCAATATTGTAGCCTCTTAAGTCCTGAATATTCCTGTAAAAGTTCGGGTCAAACGGATTAGTGTATCATGAGTTATAGATGAAATACTCAAGCCTGTTTTGAACATCAGGTTCTGTGCGTTTTTAGTTTAGCTTCTGTCCGTGACTTTTTCGGTTTTGATCCCGTATGATCTAGGTTTTGACTCCTTCATAAGAAATGTAGATCTTGATTTTGGCTTCGAAACGGTATAAAGTGAATCGAAATCCGAGTTCCGTAACTCCTGTTATGATCAAAACAAAATCGATCGTCAGAACTGCCTTGAATCTGGACAGTTCTGACGAGTACTTTGACACTCAAATTTCGTTCTGTTCTGAGTGGATTCAGGTCTTGGCCAAAACATCAAAGTTTTAGCCTTATGTCTCAGCTTTCTAATGCCTTTGTAATTTCCTGATTTGGATTTGTGATCTGGGAGTTATAGTCCAGCAAACATACCCTGTCCGTTACTCTGGAGTGCAAATTCCTGTAACGGTTTTCTGCACTTTCGACCTATTTCTGTTCAGATCCGGATTTAGGTGTCTTCATGAAAATTGTATCCCTTCCTCTTAGCTTCAAAACGGTACCTCATGTACCTTGATCCGATACTCATAGCTTCGATTAGGTTCAAAACAGTTTTGACGGCAAAATGGCTAGGCCGCCATTCCCGTTTCCATGTGTCGTTTCCGCACTCGTATGTGCCGATTTTGCCGTTTTGCTTGTTTTAGGCATATTAGTAGCTGTTTATGATATTTTGTGACGCAATCTTCTATTTCAGACGGTGGTGAGCTACGTGGAGCCGGTGGGGCCTAGTAGCTACTCTTCGCGGCACAAATTTTGAATTTTGCTGTTTTGTTCGTTGTGTAAGTATTCAGGCCGCTCTTGTGTGTTAGTTGCTTATGTGTTTCGATATGTATGAAGAGGGTACCTAGGCGAGGGTGTACTTTATCGCACTCGACCTAAACCCTAACTTACGCACATATTTGTACATGGCTTGTGTATATGAGCAATTTTGAAACTAAAACCCTTGAGCTTGTGGCTCGGGGTGACTTTTGAATAATTTTGTGAAGTTTGTGAGTTTGGGGTTGATTTTCCGACCTAGATGGACTATTCGAGCCGGTCAGGGCTTGGTCGAAGCCAGTCCAACTTAGTCTGAGGTCACCAAGTTTGTGAATCCGGTTCACCGAGAATGTGGACCAAGTTTGTGACCCGAGCTTGTGAACCAAGCTCAAGTTTGTGATTTCGTTCGCTCGAGCAAGTTTGTGAGGTGCCTAGCCAGAGAGGGTGATAAGGTGTGCGGTGGGTGTACAAGTGAAGTTCTACGGACCATTATTTGAGGTCGACGGAGTGTCGGCAGGAGGTCACACATGGCAAATGATCTGGCTTTGGAGCCACCCGTATCCTTACTATGTGATGTTATCTTTCTGCTTTTGCTTTACTCTTACCATATAATTGGTTGATACGTGAAAATTTACGCTTTTGCCCCTGTTTACTTACTAAGCATATAGCTTACCCCGTTCCATTTGTTTTCCTTAGCAGGGGGACGGCACGGGGATCGCTCGGGAAGGTGGTTAGATTTTGAGCTATAGAATACTTGAATTTGTATTTGTTAAAAGTTGATGAGTAAGATGTACATAGTTGGCGTGGTGATTGTAGTTATGAGTTTTTCTAGGTTTTACTTTCTGGTACTTGTGATATGTAATTCTTGGAGAATTGAATGTAATATTTGAGATTTATCTTATACTTCATTGGAGGACTGTAGTGAGTGAGTGAGTCCCGGCGAGAGCTGGGCAGGTGACCCGCCGAACCCTGGGGTACGCCCTAGGGGAAAGTGGGGCAGTCACAGAGGCCCCACAGGAGATCAAATCTCAATTCCACGCCTATCTTGTGGCTATTGTGGAAAAATCAATCATACTGAGGTGAATTGTTGGAAAAGAAGGAGAAAATGCCTGCGTTGTGGGGGTGCCAATCATCGGGTTGCTAACTGCCCAGTTGTACTACGCGAAGGGAAAATAACCCAGCAACCAATCAAGACTAACCCTGAACAGACGAAGGGGAAAGGGACTGGATCGAAAGTACCGGCTCGGGTGAATTTCCCAGAGCAACTTCAGGTCTCTGACTCGTCTAAGGACGTAGAAGGTATGATCCGCCGTCTAATGCAGATTTTGATAGATTCCGTTGAGAAGGAAATTTCGAGGACGAAATTTCTTTAAGGGGGAAAGAGTGTGAGGACCCGTAAATTTTCCTTATTTTATATTCTTTTATTTTATTTTCTCTCATGCATTTTCTTCACTATACCCTATGATATTGCTTTTTCTAGAGATTTTATAAGTGAATAGAGTTTTTAAATCATTTTCCTGATATAAGTTAATTCATGTTAAGTTTGGAGTGTATATTGGACGTGGGACCCGCTAGTGCGTTAAGTGAGAGAAATTCGGCCAATTAGGTTAAGTTTTGCACAAAGGGATTAAATTACTAGGTGTTAGGAGATAATTAGAGGTTACCTAGATGGTTTAATCTTGGAGAGATAAAAGGATAACTTTAAGCCTACAAGGTGCCATGTGTCACTTTTTAATTCAAACTTGACTTTGACCACTATTTCCTAACTTTACCAAATATGTAATTTGATCCAAAATCATCTTCATTCTTGCTCCTCTTGGCCGAACTTCATAGAGAGAAAAGAGAGAGGAACTTCAACTTACTTCATCCATTTCTTGCTTCAATCTTGAAATCCAACCGATTAAATCTTGAATTTATCCATCAAAGTGACTTGCTAAGGGAGTTTCAAGGTATTGGTGGAGTTGATTTGGAAGAGAAACCCCTAAGCTACTACCTTTCTTGAGGTGTTAAGGTATTTTTCTTGGAAACTCACTTTTGTTCCTAATAATGGTAAATTAGTAGTTTGTAGTGGTTAAATATGCTATTTTGTGGAAGATTTTGTGGTTTGAGGTAGAGTTAGTTAAATTTCAGATTTTATTGGTGATTTTTCTGATTTTATATGATCATTAGTGGTTGGCCATGAATGATGGCTTGATATGGTGTAAAATGAAGCTTTTATATGTTAGTTGTAGTTGGTTGAGGAAAATTTCAGTTTTGTGCGGAAATTTCAGTTTTAGGGTTCCAATCAACCCTGTTCTGACCGGCTTTATTTGTGCATTTTAAAGGCCGAGTCAGGCTTAAGTTAAAACATGAAAGTTGTATAAAATGGTGTTAAATAGCTGCCTTCAAAATTTCAGCTCGATCCAAGCACTGTATCATGTGAAATGACCGAAATACCGTTGACTGCCCATGAGTCCTGTTTCGTGGACAGATTTCTGTTTTCGTGGAGATTTCCATTTTTGACCATGAAAATGCATGATTTGGCTTTGGAGGTATTCATAAGAAATGTAGGTATATGTATTAGCTTCGAAACTCTATAACATTCGTTTCAATCCGATAAGTGTAGCTTCAGTTGTGGTTGTTATGCCAAAAGGTATGTTTAGGATTTGTATGTAGAATTGTGGTTGATTTGAGATGAGTTGGTGTTGATTGTAGGATGGAAAACTATGCAAATTTTGGAGAGATGCTATCCAATTTTCTAGGCCATTTGGTCCCTTTAAGTTTGAGTTGCCTTTTTGGTACAAATGAAGGGCTTTTGGGTCGTTCAAGCCCTAGGTCCTTTCGTTACCTTTTCGTTCCAAAATCACGCTTTTGCACCCTTGCATTCGTAGTTCGTTTGGTTAGGCTTAGGACTTATAGTTGAGTTTCATTTGTGAATGTCGTTCCCATAGGAACCATAATTGTTTACTTTGATCATTTTAGGACGTGTTGGTGATCCAGGAAGTACTTCGGGGGGAAACGTTTGAATTTGTTTTACTTGAACTGGTGAGTGTACCACTCCCTTCATTGTTGCTTAACTTGGTTTCTATACTTGCAATCTGTGATTTGAATGACTGTACTATCTGTTTATTCTGTTTGAGACGAGAGTGTACCTTATCACACTCGTTCTCTTGTCTGTCTGTATGCCTATTTACTGTGTGAATTTGAATCTGTTATCTGTATCTACATCTGTTCTGACGTCATTTGGAGGCTTGTATCCAACGACCTTTCTGTGACCTCTAAGCTCAAATCCTGTGGCTAAGTTACTTGAGTCGAGCCGGTAAGGGCCAGGTCAATTAGATAATGAACCACGGTAGTCTATTTTTAGGAATCTTTGGGTATTGAGACTCGTGATTCCGGTATACTCGAGTATTACCACTTCTGTTACTGTTGAGGGGTTCGGGCCCGGTAAGGGGTAAGTTTGGTGGACGGAATTTGGTGTAAAGTGGGGGTCTGCGCACATGGTTGTTCTTCATACGTTGACGGAGAGTTAACCGGTTTGGATCAAGTACGGCAACCGGAAATTTTGGGCTCCTGAGAGCCACCTGTATCCTTTTTATCTATGGTGTTTGTTCATTTCTTTATTTGAATTGCATACGTGACTAATTGAATTTGAAGTTCCATGATTCTTAATTGCTGTTATTTTGGTACCTCATTGAGCGTAAACGCACCCCCTTCCCGTTATCTTTGTTTTCTTACAGGGAAACACACTTTGAAACGTGATTTTGATAAAAGGGTTGAGCTAGTGTAAACGTTCTTTTTGTTAGCTCTTGTGTAATCGAAACCCTAATTGGCTTTTAATTAAGTATCACGCTTTTAATTGTAAAGTTTTCAATATATGTATATAGGTGTTTTATCATATACATTAAGTGTATTCATTTGAGATGGTACCTCTGCGGTTGTTGAGATGCTACTTGTAACCATTGGACGATCGGACGGGCGCGGCATTTGACCAAGGAAAGAAAATTCTGGCTGGAACTGTTCGCCAAATCCGACCGTATCTTGGTCGGATTGTGATGTGTCCACTTTCCATTTGCATTTTCGTCTTTATTTTCGTTTCTGTTGAGGCGTTTAATCGAAGTGCCCTGGTACCCTACGGTGTAGAACGCATGTGTCTCAACTTAGTAGTCTTCAATTGATTGTTCTCTTGGGGATTCGTTTGTGCGCTATATAGGGTTTGTGAGATTCGACTCCGTAGTCCTGGCAAGAGTTGGACAGGCGGTCTGCCGAACCCTTTGGTTCGCCTTAGGGTGAGGTGGGGCTGTCACAGGTGGTATCAGTGCCGCTTCGCATGGTCTCTGCGAGGAGCGAGCTTGGGCCAAGTGGTGTTATGGTCCTGATTTCGTGAATGAGCCTAAAGGTCTAAGTCCTCTTTCGAGCATAAGTTATGAATCATGACATGTTATAGGTTTCAAACCTTTCTTATGGTACTTGCAGACAATAGATATGTATGTCGGGTAAGAATCTTTAATATAGATGATTTACTCTTGGGACCAGTCGGCTCGACTTGTGAATTATCTTATTTTAGATTCTTGGACCTGAGTACCAAAGGGTGGAGAGCGCTAGAATAAGGGTCTGTATCTTGATTGAATTTGAGGTAACTCTTGATGGCCAAGAACAAGGCACGAAAGATCTTTATATTGGACCTAGTAATTAGACTGATCGAGGGGGTTGGATCTGGAAGTGTTATCATGGACTAATCTCATACTAGTCTGGCTAGGGTTTTCTAGAGGGTGATTAGATTGTAGGGTACATTGCGGAATTCACACCTAAGACCTGTTTTCTTTTGCTATGACTGTGAGGACTTGATAAGTGTTTATTTGATTTGAGATGGTCTGACTGCAATGATCTAGGTCTCTATCACACTTTGGATATCGGATACCCGTAGCTTGGTCCTCGACGAACTACCCTTGTCTATAGTTCCTTGATACCTATCCACTATTGTTTTCGTATGAACTTGGCTTGATTATTAGCGTACCGAGATTGAGAATTTTAGACGTAGGTAGAGAGATTTTGGAAACAAAGATGTGGCATAGGGTGTGAAACTCTTGATATACGAAGTATGCTTTAAGGTTTCAATATGTATATACGTGATACGTAATATAGTATCATAAGATATTGTCCTAACTATGTTCCACTTTCCCGCCTTTTTCATTTGAGCATATCTAAGTTTAATCTTCCATGGTTGAATTGGGAGCAAAGGAACTTAACAGTTATATGGTTAGATTGCCACTTATACCTAGTTACTTATTATGATTCATTAACTTGTCTGGCAGGCTATCACTTGAGTTCCACCGAATCCGCGAGATGGCACACTTGGTTGGTAGGTATAAGGAGATCGAGATTCTTCGAAACAAAGTAGAGGTTCAAAAGAGGTTAGCCGAGTACTGGGAAGAGCGATGGAAACATGAATACTCGGAGAAAATTGAGCTATTGCACGAGAAGATAGAACTGAAAAGGCAATGCGAAGAGATTTTAGCAGAGACTTTAGCAAGGGCACAAATTAATACTTTTACGAAAGTTCCAGAGAAAAGCCAAAGGATAGAAATTTCAGGTGCACAGGTGAAGGCCTTCCATGCAAAGAAAATGGGT
Source organism: Coffea eugenioides (assembly GCF_003713205.1). Classification (NCBI taxonomy): domain Eukaryota; kingdom Viridiplantae; phylum Streptophyta; class Magnoliopsida; order Gentianales; family Rubiaceae; genus Coffea; species Coffea eugenioides. The sequence continues at coordinate 19,605,738 of NC_040039.1, forward strand.
GCACTTAGTGAAATTCAAAGGCAAGAACAAGGTGATCCAGGTAGGCCACTCGCTAAGGTAGGTAGAGGAACTAGTGGTGCGAGAATTTTGGGGTCACCTAAAGAAGATATTCCGAGAGAGGCCCCACCAGGAGATCAAATCTCAATTCCACGCCTATCTTGTGGCTATTGTGGAAAAATCAATCATACTGAGGTGAATTGTTGGAAAAGAAGGAGAAAATGCCTGCGTTGTGGGGGTGCCAATCATCGGGTTGCTAACTGCCCAGTTGTACTACGCGAAGGGAAAATAACCCAGCAACCAATCAAGACTAACCCAGAACAGACGAAGGGGAAAGGGACTGGATCGAAAGTACCGGCTCGGGTGAATTCTGTGAGGCCCCAGTCCGATCGTAAGTCGATATTGGGGTTATTTGATATTTGGTTTGGAAAATAGGGTTTTATGGCTAGGAAGGAAACCCTAATTCGGTTAAGTTGGAAAATCCTAGTTTACGTATTATGATTATACGGTTCAAGCTATAATTTATATTCGGTAATCTAGTGTGTGCCTTGCCATAGGTTAGTAAGTTTGAATGATTAGCAAACCTCTAGTGTTGCAATATTAGAAAGTTTCAGTGGAGATTATTTATCGCCGCTTTTCCACATTTTCTTATTAGAAAAGTTCCCCAGATAATTTTTATGAGTAAATATAGTTTTAGATGATTTTTCTAGTATCGGTTAGATTTTGAGAAAATAAGAACGGATTTCGGACGTGGGACCCACTAGTGCGAAAAGTTCGGGAAAATTCGGCTAATAAGCTTAAATTTCGGATACTGTGAAAAATTTATCGGGTGTTAGGAGATAAGTAGAGGAGGTGAAATGATTGATGTGAGAGAGAAAAGAAAGGATTGACATGCATTAATGAGTGCCACGTGTCACTTGGTGGTTGGTTGGACTTTATGGTTTACTATTCACATTTTTGACTTTTTTGACCAAAGGTTAAATATCTTCAAAATTCATTAAAATTTCCTCATTCTTTCTTCACCATAGCCGGCCCTCTCAAGCTCCAAAAGGAAGAGAACTCCATCCACTTTCAAGCTTCTACTTGGTGCAAATCACCCAAAAACATTAGCTTACATCCATTTTACTCCATAAAATCTTTCCTTTTAGTGATAGTGAGTGGTCTAGTGAAGTTGTTTTGAAGAGCTAAGGTGTCCACAATCCCTATCTCTCTTGTTACTTGGTAAGTGATGCTAGAACAACTCTACTACACCTAATGATGTTTATGTTATGCTTATAAGTAGCTTGAGTGATGGAATATATGATTTATTTCTTGATTTGAAGAGTTTTGGTGAAGTTTTCCATTTTATGATGAATTTGCTGGTTTAATATGAATGGGATGTTGTGGCCTTGTATGATGAATGGTAATGGCCTATAATGACACTAGTAGGTGTGAATAGTTGATAATTGCAATCAATTTTGGATTTGGAAGAATTTCTGGAAAATTAGGGTTCTTGGTTGAACATTCTGTCCGAAATTTTAGGTCATAGATAGAGGCCGAATTGGACTTTGGTCAAAACATGAAAGTTGTAGGTATTGATGATTTTGAAGTGCCTGAAACATTTCAGGGAATTTCGAGTAGTGTAGAGTGAGTTATGCCGTTTTTTCTATTGCTGTTCTGGGTTATCAGAATGTGCGAACTGTGATTGTAATCGTCTGTTTTGACTGGAATTGGTTTGGATTTTGTTGTTGGTGTCTTCTGATAAAATGTAGCTTGATGTCTTAGATTTCATATGCCTTTGGAATCAATGCTTTTGGACCTGTATAGACTGACTTGGACTGATTACAGTTTTGTGTGATTTGGGAACCTGCAATTACGGTTCTGGGTTGGTTTTCTGCATTTTGACTTAGTTGTGCTAGGATTTGGATTGAGAGGCCTTCTACATTGTTGTAGCCCCTTAAGTTCTGGATATCCCTGTAAATTTTCAGGATTAACGGAGTGGTATAACCTGAGTTCTAAACGACATACTCATACCTGTTTTGACCGTCAAATTCTGTTCTGTTCTTATATCCGGACAGTTTACGACTGGAACTTTGGCTTCACGTTTGACTAGGTTACAAGCTGTTTGGGCTTGCGATCAAAACACCAAACTTATAGCTCTATATCAGAGCTTTCTAACGCCCTTGGAATTTCATGAGATATAGCCGAGCAAATAAGGCCTGCCCGTGAAAATAACCATTTTCTGGTCAGATTTGTTTTGGTCCTGACGACCAACTTCTGTTCCGAATTTGGATTGCCGACCTTCATGAAAGTTGTTCCAATTGGAATGAACTATCTAACTGCCAATTTTCAACTCTTTTGCCCATGTGTAGCATAGAAAACAGTTTGCACTCACAACTGACCATTTGTGTATTGGCCAGATTTCATAAGTGATTGTGTTTGGTTCATTTGGGACTGAAGCCTCCAGTTTCAGTTCTGGATGTCTTCATAACAGTTGTTGTTCATCCTTTATGCTTCGATATGGCATCTCATACGCCTTAATCTGATATTCGTAGCTCAACTTATGATTAAAATAGAAACGAGTGTCAAATCTGCCGTTTCCGCTAACGGCCGTTTCCGTTTCCGTCCGTCATATGTACGTGCGCGCGTGCCGTTTTTGCCGTTTTGTTTGTTTGAGGCACGATAGTAGCCGTTTACGATATTATGTGACACAATCTCCTATTTCAGACGGTGGTGAGCTGGGTGGATCTGGTGGGGTCCACTACTAGCTGTTCGTTTCGCTCCGACTTCGTACTTTTGCTATTTCCGTTTTGAGTAAGTATTCAGGCCAGTTTGGTGTGTTTTCTTTGCTATGTGTTTGAGATGTGTGAAAAGGGTACTTAGGCGAGGGTGTACTTTATCGCAGTCGACCTAAACCCTAATTTGAATGTATAATTGTACTTGGCATATGTATATGAACCTTTTGGAACCAAAACCCTTGAGCTTGTGGCTCGGGGCGACTTTCGAGTAAAGTTTGTGAAGTTTGCAAAGTTTGTGAGTTCGTGGGCCCGATCTAAGACCTGTTTGGACTATTCGAGCCGGTTAGGGCTTGGTCGAAGTCAGTCCAACTTAGTCTGAGGTCACCAAGTTTGTAGGTTCATGTTATGAACCAATTTTGTGAATCCGGTTCACCGAGAAGGTGACCAAGTTTGTGACCCGAGCTTGTGACTCAAGCTCAAGTTTGTGATTTCGTTCGCCCGGGCAAGTTTGTGAGGTGACTGGCCAGTGAGGGTGATAAGGTGTCGGTGGGTGTACAAGTGAAGTTCTACGGACCATTGAGTGTGGTCGACGGAGTGTCGGCAGGAGATCACGCATGGCATATGAATTGGCTTTGGAGCCACCTGTATCCTTATTATGTGATGTTACTTTTCTGCTTTTGCTTTACTCTTACTGTGTAACTGTTGTTACGTGAAATTTATGCTTTCGCCCCTGTTTACTTACTAAGCATATAGCTTACCCCTTTCCTTTTGTTTTCCTTAGCAGGGGTCGACGCGGGGACTTTTGGCTCGTACACTAGTATAGTTAGATTGGCTTGTATTAGTTAAACAGTTAGGATGTTTGTTTTAGTTTTGGTGGTTTGTATAAGGACCCTTCTTAGGGTCTATCTTCTGCTGGTTGTGGTTATAGTGTATTAGAGTGGTTTGACTCGAGACTTTTGAGGATGTAAATGTAACTTTTGGGATTGTATATATATTGTATATAGTGCTCTTTCGATTTATCTAGTTTTATTGCTTTAAGTTTTGAGTCCTGGCGCGAGCTAGGCAGGCGGCCCGCCGATACCCTTGGGTTCGCCCTTGGGAGAAGTGGGGTCGTCACAAATTCCCCTGAGCAACTTCAGGTCTCTGACTCGTCTAAGGACGTAGAAGGTATGATCCGCCGTCTAATGCAGATTTTGATAGATTCCGTTGAGAAGGAAATTTCGAGGAAGAAATTTCTTTAAGGGGGAAAGAGTGTGAGGACCCGTAAATTTTCCTTATTTTATATTCTTTTATTTTATTTTCTCTCATGCATTTTCTTCACTATACCCTATGATATTGCTTTTTCTAGAGATTTTATAAGTGAATAGAGTTTTTAAATCATTTTCCTGATATAAGTTAATTCATGTTAAGTTTGGAGTGTATATTGGATGTGGGACCCGCTAGTGCGTTAAGTGAGAGAAATTCGGCCAATTAGGTTAAGTTTTGCACAAAGGGATTAAATTACTAGGTGTTAGGAGATAATTAGAGGTTACCTAGATGGTTTAATCTTGGAGAGATAAAAGGATAACTTTAAGCCTACAAGGTGCCATGTGTCACTTTTTAATTCAAACTTGACTTTGACCACTATTTCCTAACTTTACCAAATATGTAATTTGATCCAAAATCATCTTCATTCTTGCTCCTCTTGGCCGAACTTCATAGAGAGAAAAGAGAGAGGAACCTTCAACTTACTTCATCCATTTCTTGCTTCAATCTTGAAATCCAACCGATTAAATCTTGAATTTGTCCACTAAAGTGACTTGCTAAGGGAGTTTCAAGGTATTGGTGGAGTTGATTTGGAAGAGAAACCCCTAAGCTACTACCTTTCTTGAGATGTTAAGGTATTTTTCTTGGAAACTCACTTTTGTTCCTAATAATGGTAAATTAGTAGTTTGTAGTGGTTAAATATGCTATTTTATGGAAGATTTTGTGGTTTGAGGTAGAGTTAGTTAAATTTCAGATTTTATTGGTGATTTTTCTGATTTTATATGATCATTAGTGGTTGGCCATGAATGATGGCTTGATATGGTGTAAAATGAAGCTTTTATATTTTAGTTGTAGTTGGTTGCGAAAAATTTCAGTTTTGTGCGGAAATTTCAGTTTTAGGGTTCCAATCTTCCCTGTTCTAACCGGCTTTATTTGTGCATGTTAGAGGCCGAATCAGGCTTAGATTAAAACATGAAAGTTGTAGAAAATGGTGTTAAATAGCTGCCTTCAAAATTTCAGCACGATCCGAGCACTGTATCATGTGAAATGACCGAAATACCGTTGACTGCCCATGAGTCCTGTTTCGTGGACAGATTTATGTTTTCGTGGAGATTTCCATTTTTGACCATGAAAATGCATGATTTGGCTTTGTAGGTCTTCATAAGAAATGTATATATATGTATTAGCTTCAAAACACCATAAAATTTGTTTCAATCCGATAAGTGTAGCTTCAGTTGTGGTTGTTATGCCGAAAGGTATGTTTAGGATTTGTATGTAGAATTGTGGTTGATTTGAGATGAGTTGGTGTTGATTGTAGGATGGAAAAGTAAGCAAATTTAGGGGAGATGCTGTCCAATTTTCTAGGCCGTTTGGTCCCTTTAAGTTTGAGTTACCTTTTTGGTACAAATGAAGGGCTTTTGGGTCGTTCAAGCCCTAGGTCCTTTCGTTACCTTTTCGTTCCAAAATCACGCTTTTGCACCCTTGCATTCGTAGTTCGTTTGTTTACACTTATGACTCATAGTTGAGTTTCATTTGTGAATGTCGTTCCCAAAGGAACCATAATTGTTTACTTTGATCATTTTAGGACGTGCTGGTGATCCAGGAAGTATTTCGGGGGGAAACGTTTGAATTTGTTTTACTTGAACTGGTGAGTGTACCACTCCCTTCATTGTTGCTTAACTTGGTTTCTGTACTTGCAATCTGTGATTTGAATGACTGTACTATCTATTTATTCTGTTTGAGACGAGGGTGTACCTTATCACACTCGTTCTCTTATCTGTCTGTATGCCTATTTGCTGTGTGAATTTGAATCTGTTATCTGTATGTGTATCTGTTCTGACGTCATTTGGAGGCTTGTATCCAACGACCTTTCTGTGACCTCTGAGCTCAAATCCTGTGGCTAAGCTACTCGAGTCGAACCGGTAAGAGCCAGGTTGATTAGATAACGAACCACGGTAGTCTGTTTCTAGGAATCATTGGGTATTGAGACTCTTGATTCCGGTATACTCGAGTATTACCACTTCTATTTTTGTTGAGGTGTTCGGACCCGGTAAGTGGTAAGTTTGGTGGACGGAATTTGGTGTAAAGTGGGGATCTACGCACATGGTTGTTCTTCATACGTTGACGGAGAGTTAACCGGTTTGGATCAAGTACGGCAACCGGAAATTTTGGGCTCCTGAGAGCCACCCGTATCCTTTCTATCTATGGTGTTTGTACATTTCTTTATTTGAGTTGCATACGTGACTAATTGAATATGAAGTTCCATGATTCTTAATTGCTATTATTTTGGTACCTCAATGAGCGTAAGCTCACCCCTTCCCGTTATCGTTGTTTTCCTTACAAGGAACCACACTTTGAACCGTAATTTTGAGAAAAGGGTTGAGCTTGTGTAAACTTTCTTTTGTTAGCTCTTGTGTAATGAAAACCCTAATTGTCTTTTAATTAAGTATCACGCTTTTAATTGTAAAGTTTTCAATATATGTATATAAGTGTTTTATCATGTACATTAAGTGTATTCATTTGAGATGGTACCTCTGCAGTTATTGAGATGCTACTTGTAACCATTGGACGATCGGACGGGCGCGGCATTTGACCAAGGAAAGAAAATTCTGGTAGGAACTGTTCACCAAATCCGGCAATATCTTGGTCGGATTGTTATGTGTCCACTTTCCATTTGCATTTTTGTCTTCATTTTCGTTTCCGTTGAGGCGCTTAATCGAAGTACCCTGGTACCCTACGGTGTAGAACGCATGTGTCTCACCTTAGCAGTCTTCGATTGATTGTTCTTTTGGGGATTCGTTTGTGCGCTATATAGGATTTGTGAGATTCGACTCCGTAGTCCTGGTGAGAGTTGGGCAGGCGGTCCGCCGAACCCTTTGGTTTGCCTTAGGGTGAGGTGGGGCTGTCACAGAGATTTGGGCCGCAGCCAACCCCTCTTGAATCTCCACATTAAGTCCTTGTACAAATTGTCTTATCATTCTCCTTTCAGTGGCCACCAATTCTGGAGCGTACGTAGAAAGCTTAGTGAATCTCCCCTCATAGTCGGCCACGCTAGAAGCCCCCTGTCTCAATTTTATGAATTTGTCCTCCCATTTCTCTTGAATCAAGGGCGGGAGAAACTTCTTATTAAACTCTCTTATAAAGTTTTTCCAGGTCCAAGGGGTCTGCACTCTTTCCCATTTTTTCCTTATCACATCCCACCAAGCACGTGCTGCACCCTCAAATTGAAAGGTAGCAAAGTTCACACGTCTCTCCTCGGTATAATCTAAGGCGGTGAATATATTGGTCATTCGTTCCAGCCAATCCTCCGCTAGCTCGGGATCAGGTCCTCCAGTGCACTTAGGTGGAGCAAATTTAAAAAATCGCTCCAAGGCTCTATCCTCCCCTCTTTCCTGAGCCCCGGGTTGGTTAACAGGTCTTGGACCCTGCCGCTCTGCTAACCGTTCTAAGATATCTATCATACGGTTAATGGCAGTAGCCACTTGGTTACCATCTACATTTTTCTTGTTCTTGGCTCGGCCCAATTGCCGATCCTTGATCATCCCCATGGGTTTGGGATTGCCTAACCCCACGCCCTCGGCCCCTTCTACTTCTACGGCCGTCCATAGTCTTAGTTATGTCTAAAGACATAGACGTAAAATAAATATACATAAGTAACGTTAAAATAACACTTTAATCATGTAAGACGAAAATAAATAAGGAAGAGACCAAAATGGTCGTGATACGAACGTCGCCAACCTTGTAACGAAACCCGTAAGAGATTAGACTCAGGATCGACAAGAGAATACCAAGCTTGGAGGATGACCTCAACCCGTTAATCACGTAGTTAACGAACCTTGGTATAAAGGTAGAAGACGCCACAACCTAGTGCGATTCTAGATTGATAAGTCACGAACACAGAGAAATTCTAAGTTATTCAAGAAGCCTTGGAGAAACCAAGAAAACTCTCAAAATTTGATTTATTTATTGAATGAATTAAACAAGACCCAAGGTAGGCTGTTTATAGCCATACAAGTAGAAAACATAAAGTGAAACGGAAAAGGCTAAACATGACTAAGGTTCCTTCATTTTAGGACCCTAGAATCGGCTCCTACATTTTAGCAAGCTGGCCGATTTCATTCCATGAATAAAATGACTAAACAAGACTCCAAACTAACTAATTAAACGGCTAACACAAACTCGAACTAGGCAGCCTTCAATCGTGGTCCTCCTTGACTTGAACAACATGGACAACCTTCAATCCTTCATGCTCAAGTCCCTCAATGACCTTGGGGACAATTTCTTGGCTTTGCACCTCACGAACAAGCCCTTGGAGTTCCTCTCTCATCTACTTAGCTCGAGCTCGCATCACGGGTCCTAGAGGGACTCGAACCTTAGCCAATGGTATTTCTTGGTTCGTATCATTCCCCTCTTCTTGAAAAAGATTTGTCCTCAAATCTTGGGGGGAGAAATGTTAATGAAAGGAAGAACATTGCACATTTTCCACCAGAATTTGTTCCAAATGTAATCCCCTGATGTCGGCACACTTGTAGGATAGCAATGTGGAACTAGATGAATGAGCACCAGCCATGTCACGTGTCGCTTGGACAACCTCATGATGCCCTTGAACAAGAACATTCTCCAAGACAAGAAATGCCTTGTATAAAGTTTGTGAAAATTCCATGTAACACTCCAAAACTCTCTAATCAACCCTTGGTCGTTGCATGTCAAATTCAAACCTACAGAACAAATCACATAATTAGTACATGTACTGTGAGACCCCGAAAATTTACTTGTGTGAGAACCCGTAGTTTCCCTAATAATTTTCCTAGGGTTTTCCCCTTTAATTGCATGTTTTCTGCATTTTATGGCTTTGGAAAATTTTCTTGGTGGATTTTATGAGTAATTATAGTTTTTAGATGATTTTTCTAGCATTGAGTAGTTTTTGAAAAATTACGGATAGATTATGGACGTGGGCCCCACTAGTGCGAAAAGTTCGGAAAAATTCGGCCAATAAGGTTAAGTTTCGGATACTGTGTAAACTTTATCGGGTGTTAAGAGATAAGTAGAGGAGGTGAAGTGATTGATGTGAGAGGTGACCAAAGGATAGAAATGCATTTAAAGAGGTGCCAAGTGTCACAATATCATTGGGTGGACTTTATGGAACACTATTCATGTTTTTGACTTTTGACCCATTGGTTAAATATCTTAAAATTACCACCAAAAATCACCATTTCTTGCTTCTTGGTGGCCGGCCCTCTCTATCAAAGAAGAAAGAAAAACTCTTCTAAGTTTAGCTACCATTTAGTGCCAATCATCCAACTCAAGTGCTTAAACTAGTTTCTACTCCATAAAATTCCTCCATTTGGTGTTAGTGAGTGTTTTGGTGAAGTTTCTTTGAGAAGCTAAGGTGTTCTACAACTTCCTCTCTCTTTTTTACTTGGTAAGTTGTGCTTACACTTCCTCTTACACCTAATGATGTTTAATTTGTGCCTAATGGTGGCTATAGTGTTGAAAATTGAGGTTTATTTCTTGGTTTGGAATGAATTGGTGAAGTTTTCATTTTTTTGCGGAATATTCTGGTTTAATGTGATCATAGTGTTGTGGTTATTTATGATGGTTGGTAATAAGGGGTTATGCCTCTAGTGGATGTATATGATAGGAAATTGCAATCAATTTTGAGTTTGGATTGAAATGTGAAAAGTTAGGGTTTCATAACCCCCTTTTCTGTCCGATTTTGGATCATATGGTTAGAGGCCGAATTGGCCTTTCATTAAAACATGAAAGTTGTAGGTATTGATATGTTTGAGATTCCTGTAAAAGTTCAGGTCAGTTGGAGTAGTGTAGAATGAGATATGTCATTTTTACTGTTGCTGTTCTGGGTGATCAGAATGTGCGAACTGCGATTGTAATCGTCTATTTTGACTCGAATTTCTTTGGATTTGGATATTGGTGTCTTCTGATGAAATGTAACTTGATTTCTTAGCTATCATATGCCTTTGGAATAAATGCATTTGGACCTGTGTAGACTGAGTTGGACGAATTACAGCATTGTGTGATTTGGGAACCTGCAATTACGGTTCTGGTTTGGTATTCTGCCTTTTTGACCTAGTTGTGCTAGGATTTGGACTGAGTGGCCTTCTACATTGTTGTAGCCCTGTCTTTTAGTTTCGAGATGGTGGGTCTTACACCCTCATCCGATAAGCGTAGCGTATTTTGTGCCATTACCGCATTAGGAGGCCAAAACTGTTTTTGTTGTTGGGACAAATGAGTTCCATTTCCTGATTTTCTGGTTTGCTTATATGCTTATATATGCATAGGAAACCCTTTTGGGGTTGTGATTGGCATGGCTTTATGACTCGTTATCGAGTCTTATGGTATTTGTTTACATGTTCTAGGGCGTGACGTTAGTGCACGACGTACTTTGGACGGCGGTGCATGAAACCTCACCTACGTGAGTGGTGAGTATACTACTCACTTGAATGTTATAATGTGGCTTTGTTATATGTGCTTGTGATGCCTTGAAGGCTTGTTTGGCTATTGGAAATGATTAAGGTGAGGGTGTACTTGACCGCCCTCATCCTTTTATCCTGTTAATGACTGTTTAATGTTTCACTGTATTACTGCACTGCTATATTGAGTTAATGGATTCCATTCATGGAATATTGTTTGGGTGTCAGTTGGACGAGTATCCAACGGCCCTACTGTACTACTGAGCTCGACCCCGTTGGTAGTCACTTGAATCGAGCCAGCGAGGGCTTGGTCGTGAAAATTGACTAGTCACGGGGACTGAAATGGGAACCTTGTGGTAATGAGACCCTTGGTTCCGGTGTACTCGAGTATCACCTAAAGTTACTGCTTGGAGTGCGGGCCCGGTTGGGGTATGTTGGGTGGAAGGAATGGAAGTAAAGTGAGGTCTACGGTTTGGTACTTTTAACATTGACGGAGGGTCAATGAGGTTGGATCAAGAATGCAAGCGTGGAAATGGGCTCTTGAGAGCCGTCCGTATCCTTTTACCGATTTGTTTTGCTTCTTATTTGTATACTTGAAATGAACGGTTATGCTTAAGTGATCTTTGTTGCTTATGTGGTAGTAACTCACTGAGCTTTAGCTCACTCCGTTCCATTTGTTTTCCTTACAGGAAAATGATCATTTTGGAAGATCATACTTGTTGGTTGCCAAATTGAGCCATGTATATGTCTATTTTGAATAGCTCTTTGCATGAAACCCTAATGTGTATTGGGTTCATCTTTTGATTGGCAAACCGAATATGTGTATCTATGATGAATAGCTTTTGACATGCCAATGTGGTTGTAAATATTGAATTTCAATGTATTTATGTCTGGTTGATGTTTGGTTGACTTTCGGATCGATTCGGCTTGTCCGAGCGCGCTTTTATTTTCCTGAAACGTTTTAGATCGCGTGTATCTGCCCGTAGTCCTGGCGAGAGCTGGGCAGGCAGTCCGCTAACCCCTTTGGTTCGCCTTAGGGGAAGGTGGGGCTGTCACAGGTGGTATCAGAGCCTAGGTTTGAATTAGCCTGGGTGTTATAGGACTGCTTGATTTGCGGATTTGTTGTTATGGCCTTTAAGCTTATATTTATGGTTCATTGTTCTTGTGGTGTAGGATGGCCGGACAGGGTGACTCTAGTGCTAGTCCTTCGGGCGTGAGACCCCGCAGAGCACTCCCCGTGATCCCATATCAGATACGGCCGGGAGGGGCCGTTATCCGCTGGAGCCCGTCTAACCGTCTTCGACGGTGTGCGTGTAAACCGAAGTATTCCTATCCGAACGCTCTTGTGTTTGCTCTGGACAAGGAGCGTAAGGTGTTGGCTAGGGAGAATGCTCGACTTGAGGTCGAGGCGATCCAGGATAGGGCGACCAGCGAGAAGTAAGCTGCACGTATTAAGGAGCTAGAATACGACGTGATTGAGGTCGAGGGTAGAGTTGACGATCTCTGCGCTCAACTGAGGGAGGCTCGAGAGCGCGAGATTAAGCGAGCTCGCCAAGTCAGGGGTCGCGCTGAGTCGATCCTTAATCTGTGTGACGACGGCCTTGAGGAGTATAGTGATGAGGCTTCGTGTGCGAGGGCCGAGGCTGGGGAGGAGTCTACCCCGTCGCCTGGGTCCCAGACTCCGGCAACTGACTAGGCCTTGACTTCTAGGCTTCTTTTGGGATAGTTTGGTGGTTTTTGTATGTACATAGGGATAGGAATAGAGCCTTAGCTAATCATTTTGGTTGTTTGGATTAGCTACGTGTAAATTTCTTTTGTTAAGGCCATTCCTCGGGGGAATCGTCTGTGTTTTTCTGACTTGCCTGTACATGACTTGACTGATTGTATATATGTGTGTGGCTTGATCTTGCTTGGTTGTATATATATGTTTGTGATCATGTTTGCAATGTATAAGTATGTGTTATTGTGCAAGTGTTGCGTATTACTTACATGCCTTGTCATTACTTTGGCTTAGTACTCTTGCTTAGACCAAGACCAAGTAAAACTTATGGAAGGTACTCGGAGTGGTCGGGGACGTGGGCGCGGAACTAGACAACCCACACCGGTTAGGGGTACGGGGGAAACCTCGACTGGACCTGATCCTGAACCCCAAGCCGACCCTAACGTGCAGATAGCTGCTGCTATGCAGCAAATGACAAACCTGCTAGCACAAGTAGTGCAGCAACAAGCCCAGAACCCAAACCCTAACCCTGGAACCCCCGGAAATCCTGGCCATCATGTCGAGAGCGAAGATAGAGCTCTCGAACGCTTCCAAAAGTTCGCTCCGCCGAAGTTTGTTGGGGGACCCGACCCGGACATTGCCGAGAGATGGCTTGAAAAGATGGTTGACATATTTGCAGCCTTACACTACCCTGACGAATGGCAGGTGACTTTTGCCGTGTTCCAGCTTGAGGGGGCGGCCCGTTCCTGGTGGAACGTGATCCGACAGAAATGGGAACGGGAGCAGATGCCCAGGACTTGGGTGAACTTCATTCGAGAGTTTAATGCGAAGTTCTTTCCTCCTCTAGTCCAGGAGAGGAAGGAGGACGAGTTTATTAGGCTCCGCCAAGGGACTCAGACGGTGGCGGAATATGAGAGTCAATTCACCCGCTTGTCCAAGTTTGCGCCTGAGTTAATCATGACTGAACAACGACGGATTCGGCGCTTTATTCAGGGTTTGAATGTAGAGATCCAGAAAGACCTCGCGGTGGCTCAAATCACTGCGTTTAGCGAGGTTGTAGAAAAAACCCAACGAGTTGAAAGTGCACGGTTGCAGGTCCGGAACTTCCAGGCGAAGAAGCGTGGCTTTCCTGGGAGTAGTTCTGGACAGGGTGAGAAGAGTACTCCTGCTAAATTTGGACGAGGAACGGGAGGTGGTCGACAATCTGGTTCAGGTAGAGGGACTCCATTCAGGGGTGGCCAAGCTGGGCGAGGACCAAGGGGAAATGCTCAGAGTGGCTCGGCTTCAGCACCTCGCGGTCCCTGCGGGCATTGCGGGAAGCCAAACCACACCGAAGATAACTGCTGGAGGAAACAGGGTAAATGTCTGCGATGTGGAAGCGCGGACCACCAATTGGCTACTTGCCCGGTCCTGAAACAAGATGGAAAAGGGAAGCCAACCCCCGCCGAGGACCAATACTGGACCAGCGAAGGGAGATGGGTCCAAACCGAAAGTGCCAGCTAGGGTGTACTCCTTAGAGCCCCATCAGGTCCCAGAGTCTTCGGAGGTCGTAGAAGGTACGATCCCTATTTTCCACCGCTTTGCCAAAGTTTTAATTGATCCTGGTGCCACTCATTCGTTTGTTAACCCTGATTTCATGTGTGGCATCGATATAAAACCTGCTAGTTTACCATATGACCTAGAAGTTAGTACACCTACGGAAAATCAACGTTTGGTGACTAGTATGGTTTATAGGGATTGTGAGGTCTGGGTAGGTGAAAAGAGATTTTTAGGAGACCTGATAAGCTTGTCCATTAAGGGGTATGACGTGATTTTGGGTATGGACTGGCTAGCCAAATATAACGCTCAATTGGATTGTAAAACGAAGGTGGTAGAATTTCACATTCCTGGCGAGGCAACCTTAAGGTTGGATATAAGGGGTAGGTTAGCCTCATCTGCTTTAATTTCGGGCATTCGAGCTAGGAAACTGATAAGTAGATGAGCGCAATGATTTTTGGCCTTTTTGATCAACACCCCTACGGATAAGTTAAAAGTGGAAGACGTGGCCGTAGTGAGGGAATTTCCGGATGTATTCCCTGATGAGTTAGTAGCTTTACCTCCAGAGCGGGAGATAGAATTCCAAATAGATCTGTTACCTGGAACCTCACCTATCTCAAAAACCCCTTACCGAATGGCGCCTGCGGAACTTAAGGAGCTTAAGTTGCAATTACAAGATCTTTTGGAGCGGGGATTCATTCATGAGAGTGGGTCTCCTTGGGGAGCTCCTGTTCTATTTGTGAAGAAAAAGGACGGAACCTTGAGGATGTGTATTGACTATCGGGGTCTGAACAATGTTACGATCAAGAATAAATATCCACTGCCCCACATCGACGAGTTGTTCGACCAGCTGCAAGGAGCAGTGGTCTTCTCCAAGTTGGACCTCCGACAAGGATATTATCAGTTGTTGATTAGAAAGGAGGATATACCGAAAACTGCTTTCAACTCGAGATATGGGCATTTCGAGTTTGCCGTTATGCCCTTTGGACTGACTAATGCTCCTGTCGTCTTTATGGACCTAATGCATAGGGTTTTCAAACCCTATCTAGACCGATTTGTCGTTGTGTTCATCGATGACATTTTGGTCTACTCTAAGACACGCGAGGAGCATTAGGAGCATTTGAGAGTGGTGTTGCAGACGTTAAGGGAATATCAGTTGTACGCCAAGTTTAGTAAATGCGAGTTTTGGTTGGAGAAGGTAGCATTCCTAGGGCACGTAATCTCCCACGAAGGTATTTCGGTGGACCCGGCAAAGGTAGAGGCTGTGACAAATTGGAAGAGACCAGAGACTCCCACGGAAATTCGTAGCTTTCTAGGGCTAGCTGGGTACTACCGCCGTTTCATTAAAGATTTCTCCAAACTAGCAGGACCTTTAACTGACCTGACGAAGAAGCATGGTCGATTTATCTGGAATGCTCGATGCGAAACAAGTTTTCAGGAATTAAAGAGAAGATTGACCACGACTCCAGTACTAGTCTTGCCAAATGGAGTGGACGGGTTCACGGTGTATGCAGATGCGTCGCGAGAAGGCCTAGGGTGTGTTTTGATGCAGAACCGTAATGTAATTTCTTTTGCCTCTAGGAAATTGAAGCTTCACGAGCAGAATTACCCGACCCACGATCTGGAACTAGCCGCGGTTGTGTTTGCTCTGAAAAAGTGGAGGCATTACCTATACGGGGTGACCTTTGAAGTGTACTCGGATCATAAGAGTCTTAGGTACCTTTTCTCCCAGAAGGAACTGAACATGAGGCAACGACGATGGATGGAATTTTTAGAGGCAACCCGTAGTTTCCCTAATAATTTTCCTAGGGTTTTCCCCTTTAATTGCATGTTTTCTGCATTTTATGGCTTAGGAAAATTTTCTTGGTGGATTTTATGAGTAATTATAGTTTTTAGATGATTTTTCTAGCATTGAGTAGTTTTTGAAAAATTACGGATAGATTATGGACGTGGGCCCTACTAGTGCGAAACGTTCGGAAAAATTCGGCCAATAAGGTTAAGTTTCGGATAGTGTGTAAACTTTATCGGGTGTTAAGAGATAAGTAGAGGAGGTGAAGTGATTGATGTGACAGGTGACCAAAGGATAGAAATGCATTTAAAGAGGTGCCAAGTGTCACAATATCATTGGGTGGACTTTATGGAACGCTATTCATGTTTTTGACTTTTGACCCATTGGTTAAATATCTTAAAATTACCACCAAAAATCACCATTTCTTGCTCCTTGGTGGCCGACCCTCTCTATCAAAGAAGAAAGAAAAACTCTTCCAAGTTTAGCTACCATTTAGTGCCAATCATCCAACTCAAGTGCTTAAACTAGTTTCTACTCCATAAAATTCCTCCATTTGGTGTTAGTGAGTGTTTTGGTGAAGTTTCTTTGAGAAGCTAAGGTGTTCTACAACTTCCTCTCTCTTGTTTACTTGGTAAGTTGTGCTTACACTTCCTCTTACACCTAATGATGTTTAATTTGTGCCTAATGGTGGCTATAGTGTTGAAAATTGAGGTTTATTTCTTGGTTTGGAATGAATTGGTGAACTTTTCATTTTTTTGAGGAATTTTCTGGTTTAATATGATCATAGTGTTGTGGTTATTTATGATGGTTGGTAATAATGGGTTATGCCTCTAGTGGATGTATATGATAGGAAATTGCAATCAATTTTGAGTTTGGATTGAAATGTGAAAAGTTAGGGTTTCATAACCCCCTTTTTCTGTCCGGTTTTGGATCATATGGTTAGAGGCCGAATTGGCCTTTCCTTAAAACATGAAAGTTGTAGATATTGATGTGTTTGAGATGCCTGTAAAATTTCAGGTCATTTGGAGTAGTGTAGAATGAGATATGTCGTTTTTACTGTTGCTGTGCTGGGTGATCAGAATGTGCGAACTGCGATTGTAATCGTCTGTTTTGACTGCAATTTCTTTGGATTTGGATGTTAGTATCTTCTGATTAAATGTATCTTGATGTCTTAGCTATCATATGCCTTTGGAATCAATGCATTTGGACCTGTGTAGACTGAGTTGGACGAATTACAGAATTGTGTGATTTGGGAACCTGCAATTACGGTTCTGGTTTGGTATTCTGCCTTTTTGACCTAGTTGTGCTAGGATTTGGACTGAGTGGCCTTCTACATTGTTGTAGCCCTGTCTTTTAGCTTCGAGATGGTGGGTCTTACACCCTCATCCGATAAGTGTATCGCATTTTGTGCCATTACCGCATTAGGAGGCCAAAACTGTTTTTGTTGTTGGGACAAATGAGTTCCATTTCCTGATTTTCTGGTTTGCTTATATGCTTATATATGCATAGGAAACCCTTTTGGGGTTGTGATTGGCATGGATTTATGACTCGTTATCGAGTCTTATGGTATTTGTTTACATGTTCTAGGGCGTGACGTTAGTGCACGACGTACTTTGGACGGCGGTGCATGAAACCTCACCTACGTGAGTGGTGAGTATACTACTCACTTGAATGTTATAATGTGGCTTTGTTATATGTGCTTGTGATGCCTTGAAGGCTTGTTTGGCTATTGGAAATGATTAAGGTGAGGGTGTACTTGACCGCCCTCATCCTTTTATCCTGTTAATGACTGTTTAATGTTTCACTGTATTACTGCACTGCTATATTGAGTTAATGGATTCCATTCATGGAATATTGTTTGGGTGTCAGTTGGACGAGTATCCAACGGCCCTACTGTACTACTGAGCTCGACCCCGTTGGTAGTCACTTGAATCGAGCCAGCGAGGGCTTGGTCGTGAAAATTGACTAGTCACGGGGACTGAAATGGGAACCTTGTGGTAATGAGACCCTTGGTTCCGGTGTACTCGAGTATCACCTAAAGTTACTGCTTGGAGTGCGGGCCCGGTTGGGGTATGTTGGGTGGAAGGAATGGAAGTAAAGTGAGGTCTACGGTTTGGTACTTTTAACATTGACGGAGGGTCAATGAGGTTGGATCAAGAATGCAAGCGTGGAAATGGGCTCTTGAGAGCCGTCCGTATCCTTTTACCGATTTGTTTTGCTTCTTATTTGTATACTTGAAATGAACGGTTATGCTTAAGTGATCTTTGTTGCTTATGTGGTAGTAACTCACTGAGCTTTAGCTCACTCAGTTCCATTTGTTTTCCTTACAGGAAAATGATCATTTTGGAAGATCATACTTGTTGGTTGCCAAATTGAGCCATGTATATGTCTATTTTGAATAGCTCTTTGCATGAAACCCTAATGTGTATTGGGTTCATCTTTTGATTGGCAAACCGAATATGTGTATCTATGATGAATAGCTTTTGACATGCCAATGTGGTTGTAAATATTGAATTTCAATGTATTTATGTCTGGTTGATGTTTGGTTGACTTTCGGATCGATTCGGCTTGTCCGAGCGCGCTTTTATTTTCCCGAAACGTTTTAGATCGCGTGTATCTGCCCGTAGTCCTGGCGAGAGCTGGGCAGGCAGTCCGCTAACCCCTTTGGTTCGCCTTAGGGGAAGGTGGGGCTGTCACAACTTGTCTTTATAACCTTTATGTGAACTCACTTACCTTTGATTCTTGGTTGCTTTAATGGTTGAATTTGAGCCAAGCAAGTGAATTTTGTTAAGAAAAGAGTTCATAATCTCAAGTTGTTAGACAATCTAAAAAATTTTCGCAGGAGGCTCTGCGCAGCTTCGGGAAATTGGCTATAACTTCGTATAGGAAAGTCAGAATTGAGTTTCGTTTGTTGCGTTTGAAACAAGACTCATAGTGCTTCCCACGATATAAAATTCAAAGCTTAATTCAATCTCTATAAATTCCAAAAAATTGGCAAAGTTGACTGAAAATTCTGTCCTGCACAAATAAAGATAGGAATGTTGTAGTAGCTTATGGCTCAATTTGGACTAACTTATGAGCTGAATTTCTTTGAGGTGTCTTTCAAAGATTATTACTGTGTTAAGTCTAGTTTTTAATAGGCCAAGTTGTATGAATATTTGACATTTATAACTCAAGTTATGATTTTTCAAAAGGAAGGGCATAAGTTAAGGTTTTTTGTGCATACTAGGGTTTTTGGTGTGCCTTTGGTGCATTTTAGGAGTATGATCACTTGGTGAGGTGTGTGTACTAAATTTGGTGGTTAAGAGTGAGTTTTAGAAAAATAAAATGTGTGATTAGAAGTGATAATAATAAGTTAGTGAACTATAAGTAAAAACACAAGTACGTGCGAGTTAAGGAAAATAGGCTTGAACCGACGTATACCGTTTGCTACCGACTAAGTACCCCACTTGACCGCTACTTTCTTGCCCTAATCCTCTTATTTTTATTTCAGCTAATCAACACCTAATTAATCCTTAAAGCAGCCGAAATATTTGACCTAAAAACAAGAGGAAAAAAACCAAAAACAAGAGAAAATTTGGTGGTGCCAAGTGTTGAACATTTGTGGAACTTTTGACCAAAACTTTCTTATCATTTAATTCATCTTTCATGTTTTAAAACCAAACAAAACAAACTTAAGAGTAGGGGAAGAGAGAACCGTGAGCTAGGAGAAAAAACAAAGAGGAAGAAATCTATCCAAGGTCTTGTCCAAGGCCCTTTGACCAAGCCTTTGTTAGTCTTCATCTTGTACACATTGAACCCAACCATTTCATTTTCTTGCAAGCTTGGTCGAGAGAGAGAGGAGGGGAAGAGAGAAAAATTCCATCTTGACTTCCTTGCTTGATTTGTGAAAAAAATCCAAACCCTAACCCAAATCCATACCGATTAATCTTAAGTTAAGCTTGGAGAGAAGACTTTGGGGGAGTTTTTGGAGGAATAAAACTCTTGTTTGCTTGGGGTTTGAGCTAAGTTTCTAGAAAACATCTTTTTTATTGTCTCTTGAGATTCATTCAAGATAAGTTATGATTGAAGCTAAAAGAAGCATGGTTATGAAAGATTTTATGGTTTTGGTTAAGGTAGCATGTAATTTCCAGCTTTAATGTTCAATTTCGAGCCTTGATATGCATTTTCCAGCAAGGAGATGAACTTGATAGTTTGATATGAGATGGTTTAATTTTGATGTGAACTTTTAAGCTTTGGTATATGGTTTTCCAGCTTTGGTTGAAATTTTCGGCTTTAGTAGAGAAATTTCCAGCATTGATAGTGGAAGCTGCCCTGTTTCTGACTTGTATGATTCGTCCATGTTAGAGGCCGAATCAGGTCTAGGTTAAAACATGAAAGTTGTTGGGAATGGAGTTATATATCTGCATGTAAAATTTCAACTCAATCTTAGCACTGTAGCATGTGAAATGACAAAATTACCCCTGACTGCCAAATGCACTGTTTCGCGAATAGTTTTCTGTTTTCTCTGAGATTGCACATTTTGACCTTGAAAATGAACGAATTGGCTGTCAATGTCTTCATAAGACTTGTATTTCTCTGTCTTAGCTTCGAAAAGGTATAAAGTGTACCCCAAACCGATAGGCATAGATTCAGTTGTGACCGAAACGCCAAGAGACGTCAAACCTGTTGTTTTATTGTTTGTCCTTAAACTTGGTTTCCGGTCGCATTACTAGTATTGTTTTGTAATTGAATGGCATTAGTTGAAGGGTTATTGTGGTAACATTGCTTGTGTGTGACTTTGGGGCTGATTTGAGGAAATCACTGAAGCCATAAATTGCTGGAAAATAGCTAAATACAAAGGACATGCCGTCCAAATTTTCACTCGAGGACTAGACGTGTGTACTTGTGGTTCGAGCGAAGAGTTGAGGTTGAGTTGAACTTGAATTGTCTAGGTTATTTGAGTCCTCTTTCGTAGAGATATATAAGCTGGAATTTGGCCGAAACTCGTACCCTTGGAAAAATGAAAGTAGCGACCAATAGAAATACGTTTTCTTTGTCTTTTTGACTCAAATGAGAATTCCAAAGTTTTAATCACTTTCTTACCAAAACTAAAAAAACGAGCATGAGTTTTCTAGGGTGTGATAAGTAACATGAATATTACCCAAATAAGTTTCAGTTACTTGATTTTCGTTAAACGAAACGCTTAAGTTTCGAACCTTAGTTAATTTCAAAGCTCTCAAATGATATTTTATCGCAGATTTGGACTCCAATGAAGGAGTTACACCTGAGCGTGATTTTGACAAGCACTAAATCTTTGGTGAGTGCTTCCAAATACATGATTGAACTTGATATTTGATTTACCAACGTAATCAGACGAGATTTGCTTGGTTTGGTCGGGCAAGTGTGTACTTTATCGCACTTGACCTAACTCAACTAAATACTTGATATCTCATTCATGCTTGTATAAGTGACTTGATTTGCATTGACCTGTACTTGTATTTGTACTTGTGCTTGACTTGTAAGTGCTGAGCGGCAATATGTACCACACTCGATACGAGTAGGAGGTACCTCTCATTCCCGTCTTCGTACTTTTCTCTTGACTAAGTCGATTGGTCATCGACTATAGTGAGTACTTGGGAACCCAAACCCCACTGGCTAGTTAATCGAGTCGAGCCGGCAAAGGCTTGGTCGATTAGATAACAAACCATGAGTATCTAGTGCTGTCGAGTGGAGTGTTATCTCCTCGACTAATCCGTATACTCAAGTATTACCATCAGTGTTTAGTTGATGTTCGGGCCCGATAAGGGGGTTGAATGGTGGATGGATTGGTGTGAAGCGAAGTACTACTGGACTGATTACGTTCCTCGAAAGTTGACGGAGTGTCAACTAATACTTGATCAAGCTCTGGTGAAGCAACGGGAAATTGGCTCTTGAGAGCCATCTGTATCCTTATACTTTGATTGTTATTCGTAGTGTTATTGTTTCTTTTAGAAAAGAATTTTACACTCGCTCATTTTGAGATTTGCTACTTGAAGTGTTATTGCTCACTTTATGGACTGGTTATGCTTGCTACTTTGTTACTTTGATATGTGAACTTTTAAATAATTATCAACTTGCTATTTGGAACCTCATTGGGCTTTTAGCTCATTCCACGCCATTTGTTTTCCTTACAGGGGGTACGAGCGAGGCATGAGACTGGTACAAGCTAGCGCAGTCTAGTTTTTTTTTGAAATTTTGTAATTGTACTCGCACTAGTCGCTCGATTAGGGTTGAATGTATTTAGAACTCCAATCTTTTGATGTATTTGGGGTTGATGGATGTGTGAGACAGAAATGAATGTATTTATACTTTCCAAACTTGGTAACTTTTTTCCTTTATTCTTGAGATTGTACCCTATTTTGTTTGAAGTGAGTGAGTGAGTGAGTCCTCACGAGAGTTGGGCAGGCAGTCCGTAAATCCAGGGGTACGCCCTAGGGGGAGGTGGGGTCATCACAGATGATATCAGAGCTGTTTCGTGTGGCCTCTGCGCGGGGTGAGCTTGGGCCAAGTGGTGATATGGTCCCAATTATATGAATGAGTATAAAGGACTTAGTGCTCTTCATGAGCGTAAGTTGTGAATCATGAAGGTTATAGGCGTAAAACCTTTATCATGATACTTGAGAAATCTAGATATGTATGTCAGGTAGGAATCTTAACTTGGACGATTTGCATTTGGGAGCGTACGACCCGAGATGTGAATTCTCCTAGTTTCGAATTCTTGTATCCAAGTACAAAAAGTGGAGAACACTAGAATATAGGTGTACATCTCGATTGAACTTGGGATAAATTTGGATGGTAAACGTCAAGGCGTGAAAGATTCTAGTATTGGGCTTGAGATTGAACTGATCAAAGAGAGTGGAGCAATGAGTGTTGTTATGGACTGGTTTCGTACATGTCTGGCTAGGGTTTCTATGGATGATGGCTAGTTTGTGGATGTCGTGAACGTTAAGGCGCTAGTATTGTAGCTCGTTTCATTTCTCCCGTACCTGTGTTGATTATGGTTACACATGTATTTCTTTTGAACTCATTTTAACTCTTGCTTGACTATTTATTTTCTATTTTCTACCCTTCTACGATATCGCATAGGAACTTGATTTTGATTATTATCGTGCCAAGATTGAGAGTTTTGGAATTAGGTATGGAGATTTTGAGAAAAAGGATTTGAATAAGAATTCTCTATTTGTGGTTAATAATGAAGGAAGGCAGTTCGATTAGAGAAGATAGTATATTGCCAGTGTACTATGTTTGATTTTAAAATCTAGTAGAAGTAGTAACCAAGTTTTGTAGTTATCGCTTTCTCTTTTCGTCGGATTCTTAAGTCTATATTACTTTGCAGTTTTTGATATCTTTGTTAAACTTCCTTAGCATATTAGTGTAGCCTTTACGTGATAAGATTTTCTCTCTAGGTAAGTTGTGGTTGTACTATGAGTAAGAGAAAGTCACTTGAGAGTTGGAGGAAAATTCTATAGCATCAAGTGTTGTGCGAGCAAACTTTAGAATTTCGAGGATGAAATTCTTTTAAGGGGGAGAGAGTGTGAGACCCCGAAAATTTACTTGTCTTTATAACCTTTATGTGAACTCACTTACCTTTGATTTTTGGTTGCTTTAATGGTTGAATTTGAGCCAAGGAAGTGAATTTTGTTAAGAAAAGAGTTCATAATCTCAAGTTGTTAGACAATCTAAAAATTTTCGCAGGAGGCTCTGCGCAGGTTTGGGAAATTGGCTATAGCTTCGTATAGGAAAGTTGGAATTGAGTTCCGTTTGTTGCATTTGAAACAAGACTCATAGAGCTTCGTACGATATAAATTTCAAAGTTTGATTCAATCTCTATAAATTCCAAAAAATTGGCAAAGTTGACTGAAAATTTTGTTCTGCACAAGTAAACATAGGAATGTTGTAGTAGCTTATGGCTCAATTTGGACTAACTTATGAGCTGAATTTCTTTGAGATGTCTTTTAAAGATTATTAGTGTGTTAAGTCTAGTTTTTAATAAGCCAAGTTGTATGAATGTTTGACATTTATAACTCAAGTTATGATTTTTCAAAAGGAAGGGCATAAGTTAGGGTTTTTTGTGCATACTAGGGTTTTTGGTGTGCCTTTGGTGCATTTTGGGAGTGTGATCACTTAGTGAGGTGTGTGTACTAAATTTGGTGGTTAAGAGTGAGTTTTAGAAAAGAAAAAAAATGTGTGATTAGAAGTGATAATAATAAGTTAGTGAACTATAAGTAAAAACACAAGTACGTGCAAGTTAAGGAAAATAGGCTTGAACCGACGTATACCGTTTGCTACTGACTGAGTACCCCACTTGACCTCTACTTTCTTCCCCTAATCCTCTTGGTTTTATTTCAGCTAATCAGCACCTAATTAATCCTTAAAGCAGCCGAAATATTTGACCTAAAAACAAGAGGAAAAAGAAATAAAAAACAAGAGAAAATTTGGTGGTGCCAAGTGTTGAACATTTGTGGAACTTTTGACCAAAACTTTCTTATCATTTAATTCATCTTTCATGTTTTAAAACCAAACAAAACAAACTTAAGAGTAGGAGAGAGAGAGAACCGTGAGCTAGGGGAAAAAACAAAGAGGAAAAAATCTATCCAAGGTCTTGACCAAGACCCTTTGACCAAGCCTTTCTTAGTCTTCATCTTGTACACATTGAACCCAACCATTTCATTTTCTTGCAAGCTTGGCCGAGAGAGAGAGGAGAGGAAGAGAGAAAAATTCCATCTTGACTTCCTTGCTTTAATTTGTGAAAAAAATCCAAACACTAACCCAAATCCATACCGATTAATCTTAAGTTAAGCTTGGAGAGAAGACCTTGGTGGAGTTTTTGGAGGAATAAAACTCTTGTTTGCTTGGGGTTTGAGCTAAGTTTCTAGAAAACATCTCTTTTATTTGTCTCTTGAGATTCATTCAAGATAAGTTATGATTGAAGTTAAAAGAAGCATGGTTATGAAAGATTTTATGGTTTTGGTTAAGGTAGCATGTAATTTCCAGCTTTAATGTTCAATTTCCAGCCTTGATATGCATTTTCCAACTAGGAGATGAACTTGATAGTTTGATATGAGATGGTTTAACTTTGATGTGAACTTTTAAGCTTTGGTATATGGTTTTCCAGCTTTGGTTGAAATTTCCGGCTTTAGTAGAGAAATTTCCAGCATTGATAGTGGAAGTTGCCCTGTTTCTGACCTGTATGATTCGTCCATGTTAGAGGCCAAATCAGGTCTAGGTTAAAACATAAAAGTTGTAAGGAATGGAGTTATATAGCTTCTTGTAGAATTTAAGCTCAATCATAGTACTGTAGCATGTGAAATGACAAAATTACCCCTGACTGCCAAATGCACTGTTTCGCGGACAGTTTTCTATTTTCTCTGAGATTGCACATTTTGACCTTGAAAATGATACAATTGGCTGGTAATGTCTTCATAAGACTTGTAGTTCTCTGTCTTAGATTCGAAACGGTATAATGTTTACCCCAAACCGATAGGTGTAGCTTCAGTTGTGACCGAAACGCCAAGAGACATCAAACCTGCTGTTTTGTTGTTTGTCCTTAAACTTGGTTTCCGGTCGCATTACTAGTATTGTTTTGTAATTGAATGACATTAAGCCTAGTTGAAGGGCTATTGTGGTAACATTTCTTGTGTGTGACTTTGGGGCTGATTTGAGGAAAACAATGAAGCCATAAATGGCTGGAAAATAGCTAAATACAAAGGACATGCCGCCCAGATTTTCACTACTTGAAGTGTTATTGCTTACTTTATGGACTGGTTATGCTCGCTACTTTGTTACTTTGATACGTGAACTTTTAAATAATGGTCAACTTGTTATTTGGAACCTCACTGGATTTTTAGCTCATTCCACGCCATTTGTTTTCCTTACATGGGGTACGAGCGAGGCGTGAGACTGGTACAGGCTATCATAGTCTAGTTTTTTTTTGAAATTTTGTAATTGTACTCGTACTAGTCGCTCGATTAGGGTTGAATGTATTTAGAACTCTAATCTTTTGATGTATTTGGGGTTGAATGGATGTTTGAGACAGAAATGAATGTATTTGTACTTTCCAAACTTGGTAACTTATTTCCTTTATTCTTGAGGTTGTACCCTATTTTGTTTGAAGTGAGTGAGTGAGTCCTGACGAGAGCTAGGCAGGCGGTCCGCTAAACCCTGGGGTACGCCCTAGGGGGAGGTGGGGTCGTCACAAATACTGCTTGACAACTTACAGTTCACATGCACTAGATAAGGATCTTCATAATGACTCTCAATCAGCTTAGAAAAATGTTGAATCTGGTTGTGTAAAGTGGCAAAATTCATTACTAGATGTTGGTGATATGGTACTTCTTGCACGTATAAAGCTGAAGCAATGTATTGCACTTCCTTAGATGCACGAATCAACAAGTTAAAAACAACATTTTGGACGCTCAACACACGTGTTCACATCTCCCAACATGTGTGGTAGCAAAGGCTTGAAGTCCCCATCACATGAAGCACACGGGTTAGCACAATTTGAAGTAGACATAATAAATAATTAACAATCAGCTTTAAGAGACAGAATTATGCTTAAAAATTCCCAAACTAATATTGATGATAGGTCCTCAAAACTGGCAGCAATAGATATGATAGTTTGCCTAGGATTCGATGGCTTTTCTTAAGGGAACATTGGAGGCATCCGGACAGCTTTACAATCTGCAAATAATGAACAAGTTTTATCATGTAAAGGACCATAATTTTGAACAATAAGGAAGGCAATTTCATGAAGTAATGGTGATTTTTGAAATTGAATAGCTTTTACTCCCTTCACCACTTTATTCTTGAAAGTTGGTAACACTTCAACAACCACAAATCCTTCAAAAGAAACAATGGAGTATCACTAGATGAACGATAAGGAACTATAGAATAAGACTCAAGCGTAGTTACTCCCTTTGAAACTTTATTCGGATCACCAACAAACAAATCAACTCTAGGTGAGAAATTGATCATTTGTTGATAACAAAGAGATACCACACTTAAAGCACAAACTCCATGAAAGCTCTTCAATTCTCTAAAGGATGTAGGAATGGAACATTTTAAAATCAAGGCGATTGCACTTTGCTTAACCTGCACAAAACAAGAAACACTAGACAATGCAAAGTTAAGATAGTACAATAAGAAGTTCTCTTCACATCCTTAGATTTTACGATAGATGTTTGCTTTCTCTCTTGTTTTTTCACTATGGCTGAATCACTCATGGAATATTCCTCACAGAAATCTTTTGAATGCTCACTCACTTTTCCTTCGGATTTCGCCTCAAGTGCATTCTCACCTTTAACCTCACATTGTGCACCATCACGCACAACTCGCTCTCTCCCAAGTTTTTGTCGTAGGAGGTGTTCATAAGAATCCCACCACCACGGCTCCTCTTTAGATGGCTCGATTGTATCCTTAGACTTTGAAGAAATTGATGTATTGGGCTCTTTTTCCCTTTTGGTCAACCTTTCTTCCTTTAGCTCACCATGCGTTGACCCATTGTGAGAACTCTTATGCTCCACAGCTTGAGTATAATTATGAGACTTCTCAAATGAGCAAGCTGATTTGGTTGAGAGTGAACCCTTTTTAAATGTTTGGCACTCCCTCCTTTGGTCCTCTTTATAGTCATCACAAGTGTGCTTGTATTTCTCATAAACACTTTTCGAACGATCACGACCCATCTCCTCCTTGAGGGTACGAAATTCATGGTTTGGCATTTTAGCACAGTTAGATTGAATGGAACCCCTCCTCTTGAGAGATTCATTCTCAATTCTATCAAGACTTTTATGCATGAGTTGGACTGAGTTGTTTAACTTCCTTTCAAGATCTCCCAATATGGATTCCAACATAAGTGTAGGATCAAAGTGGTGTGAACTCCCTTTGGTGGGCATCCTTAACCTACAAAAGGTTAGCAAAACAAAGGAAAGTTTCCTCACAACACACCCTTACATGTATGCGCTCACACTCGTGTATCACTCAAGTGTTTAAAACACTCTAATGATCTTACCAATTCAATTCTCAAGGCACCTCATTCAACTCCTTGAAGAAATTAGAACTCCTTCTCGTGTCGTTCAACTCAACAACCGAGATCACAAGATTGTAGCAATTGGAACGGAGAGTATGACGTGACTGACCAGATGAATGACTCAAAATATGGTGAGAAACAACTTTAGGATGACTGACACAAGGGACAACACGAGACTCAAAGCTGGAATTTGGAATCCTAGAAAGACTTCTATCCGACTTGCCCCTTTTTGCTGGAAATTCGAGCTGCTGTTTTCTTGAGTTTTGGTCAGTATTTTGGAGGGTAAATGGAGCTTTTAAGGTGCTCAAATAATGTGTAAATCAGTCCTCAAATTTCGGTCAAATCGGTTTGCAAAAACTAGCCCAACCGACTTGGGGAACTCAAGGATTCAATGGCGGTTTGGCTAAGGGTTTGGAAACTGATTTGGGTTTAGGAAGGCTATTTGGACCTGATGTAGGCGGTTAGGGTGGCTTGGGTTGGTTTCTTGGCTGACTCCAATCCCAAAAGCTTTAGGATTTGGAAGTAGTTCAAGATTGGGACTTGTATCTCAATTAGGAAACTTGAGCCAATATCTTTCTTTCCTTTTTTTTCTTTTTTTCGTTTCTTTCTTTGTGGCTCTCCCTAAATCTTTTCAAGAAACTCAGATTTAGTTCCAACAACTTGAATTCAGATCAAAGTTCACAATTGGCCAAGAAAAGTTGAAGTTTGTTTTCAAGAAACCCAAGACTTTTCCCAAGAACTCCCAAATATGTTTTCAAGAACTTCAAGAAATCTGGCCAAGAAGCTCAAGAACTTCCCAAATATGCTTTTGGTATTCAAGTTTTACAAGAAACAACACAAGAATTCAAGGTTCAATAGCAAAACAGGTTCGGCAGTCCTAAAGGAAAAATTCCAGCAATACGACTCAAGAACAAGGTATGCGACACACTTTTTTTTTTGACTTTTGCTGGTTGCTTGCACAACCAAAACAACTCAATAAAGACAAGTTTCTCGCTACAATCTGGGTAAAATTCAGTAGCAATTAGCGTCTAAAAGTTTTGGACAGATTGCACAAGACATAAGAACAAAACACGATAAGAAACAAGGACGAACCCTAGTGGTTGGTGTGAGGACTCGTATTTTACCTTAATTTTATTTTTATTTTTTTATTTATTTATTGATTTATTCACTTATTTATTGGTTTTCTCTAGGAGGGTTATTTTTATGTTTAAGTACTCAAGTATTAGTTAGTTATACTATCGTTAAAAGAATTTCTTAGGAATTTCGCTTTATCGTGCACAAATCGGAAGTTCGCGTTTTCGCACGTGCGATTAATTGAGGGACTTTGGAAATTTATTCTTAGACTATTAAGAGTGAATAATAATAGTGTTAATGGAAGTGCATTAGAGGTTTAGTGCACAAGTGAAACAAACCCGAGAGGAAACGGGCACGAAATGCGCGCGTACGCGCACTATTGGAGGGTTGACTTTTGAGCACTTAAACCTCACACCTACCAATCTTCCTCAAGAAGCTAAACAACACTCTCTACTCTCTCTTTGCTCTCTCAGGACAGCCGGCCACACCAAGGAGGAAGAAGACCCAAAACTTCTTCATCATCTCACTCAATCTTAAACCAAATCACTTCAAATTCATGCCACAACTTGCAAACAACTTGGAGATCATCTTGGACTAGGAGAGGAGCTTCATTTCCATGGTTTTCTAGGAGCTTAGTGACCAAAATTTTTTGGGTTATCCTCATCTAGGAGGTAATGATCATCCAACCTTTAAATCTTAGTTCTAGGGAGTTAAATTTCACTTGGAAGCTTGTAGTTTCATATGGGTACCTTTATTTTGTTGGAAATCACTTGAGTGGGCTCTATGAAATCCCACAATGGACATGTTGGACTAATTTGATGATTTTGGATGTAATTTATGTTGATTAAGTGTTAATCTAGTGGTTGTAAGTTAAAATAGTGGAAAGAAACTCAAAGGAAAAACCAAAGGGAGAAGGGCCGGTTCTGCCCTGTCCTTGCCGCACCCCTTGGTGTTATTTTTGGTGGTCAAATTGTCTTGATTTTGATGTATATATGTTGTATAGGTAGTGTGAAAAGTTTTCACAAAAAATCACTTGATTTGGTTGGGTAAATGTTTGGATTTCGAAATTTCTTCATAGCTGGAAAATGTGTTCAGAGTCACTCTGGCAGCGGACTTTAAATGACCATAACTCTTTGCTTCGATGTCAAAATCGAGTGTCGTTTGGGGCATTAGAAACTAAACAATTCCAGTTTTTTAATGGTATAAAATGCATCTCCTGGTTCGACTCGAGTGAGCCGTACCAGCTTTTCAAATTTACCTGTCCTGTTTCACTGCTGTGTTAGGAAACCTGTTATGTGCTGTGACTTGTTGCTTAAATATGAGCTAGTTATGGACAGAATTTCGGAATGATTTCTTCTGAGAAATTGTAACCTTATGAATTTATTTTTCAAAGCCACCAACCACACCCAATTCCAAGTTGAATTGAGTGAGTTGTGGATGAATTACAGAATTGCATCAGTGATTGAAAACCCTAATTTTGGGATTAGCCAATGGCTTATTTCGAATGGGGACTTGTTATTTTGAAACTTTTGGTGTCAATCACCTACCAAATATATTTTGGATGTTTCTTAGACCTTGTCTTCATAAAAGAACCAGATTTGAGTCGATTTCATTGGCCAAAAGTTAGAAAAAAAAGGAAAAACGGAAGTACAAGGCAGGTTTGCCTTGGAAATTCTTGGAACTTTAGTGGCTTTGTTAACTGACCTTCCGTATGAATTTTTACATGAAATTTGACAAAGAAATAGCCATTATATGCTAGGGTAATACTACCAAATTTGGTACCATTCCAAGTCCATTTCGATGCCCAACTGAAGTCCCAAAGTTTATGTTTTAAATCTGGAAAATCCTTGTTCAGTGAGAAATTTTCAGCAACTTTGAGCTGCTATATGTTGGCGCTCAAAACTCCGATTCTTGTTCCGTTTGTTGTGTTTTAAACTTTGATTGTAACTCTAATTGAGTTTCAAATTTGGAATGCCAGTTCATATTCTGTGAATTTTGCCAAATTTCCAAAGTTTGTCAAAAATCAAACCCGAATCTGTCCGGGGAGTCCAAATCGGCAACTTGAGGCCAATTTTGAGTGTCTTCCTTTTAGAATCATAGAAAAGTGTCTTCTAAGAACTTTTAGTACTTTGGAACTAATTTGCAACGGTACCAAGTTTTCCAATTTTAGACCTACAG
This sequence comes from Coffea eugenioides, assembly GCF_003713205.1. NCBI lineage: Eukaryota > Viridiplantae > Streptophyta > Magnoliopsida > Gentianales > Rubiaceae > Coffea > Coffea eugenioides. The sequence goes on from NC_040039.1 coordinate 19,636,471, forward strand.
AGAGTGAGATACAATTTTTCAAAAATTGCTTGTCAAATCTGAAATTTCCGAACTTAAAGGAAATTGAGTTTTTAGAACTCTCCATTTTCCTTCGATATCGTTTGACCGTTTTACACTTGATTTTAAAGATGAAAATCAGATTTTTTCTTGTGTTTTTAAACCCCACTTTTGAGCCTCGATTTACGAGTAATTAAGGCTCATTTTCATGATATCTTCTTAGATTGTACACGAGTGCAATCTTTCTCAATAAGTAGGGATTTTAAGCGATAGTGTGTAATAGTTTATTATTATTGTTCAAGCACTCAAGAGGACCTTCAAGAGGATCTCACAGGAGACGCCTAAACAACCGCTTGTGTTTTACTTCTTGAATTACTTGGTGAGTGTCAAGTGCATGAATAGTTGAAATTATGTGAATTTACCAGTTATGAATAGAATGGCTTTAACTGTTGAGTCGAGTGTGTACTTTATCACACTCGTTCTCATTTAAATGAACCATGATTGAATTGATTGAAAATGATTGAATCAATTGAAATGAAATGAATGATTGAATGTATTGAATGATTGAATGAAATGAAATGGTATGCTATGACTGCATATGTCGTTGGAGTGAATCTCCTTGACTCATAAATGTTAAATGGGAGACGCCCAAACCCATAGGCCGACATTGGGACTCGAGCCAGCATGGGATTGGTCGGGAACCTTGGTGAGCCATGGGAATGAAATGATAAGCTTGATCTATTGGAGAGATCTTGCTTGGCCTACTCGTGCAGTAGCGCATTTATCGACGTTCGGGCCTGGTGGGGGGTTGTAAGGTGGAAGGACTTGTGAAGTAAAGTGGAGTCTACGGATTGGAAATACCGACCCGATTGACGGAGAGTCACCACGGGAAGGTATACGATTGAGATCTGGCAAAGCAAGTGGAACTTAACTCCTGAGAGCTACTATATCCTTGAATTGTTTATGGTTATATTTCATTTGAATTGTTAATTACCCGAATATTATTGTTTTTCTTGTTAAATGGGATTGTTATTTGGGCAACGTGCTTGCATGTGTGTTTCTTGGCCTCACGAGCAATTGCTCACCCTGTAGATTTGTTTTCCTTAACAGGAACGGACTTGGAGTGAAATTCGAAGAAACCCTTGGGATGTACTTTTGTATTAGGGTTTCAAATGTAATCGACTCGACTTTTTGGCAGTTGTATATTTTGGGAATTGATGTATTTTGAACTTGCAGTGTATGATCGGATATTATTTATAGAAGTTTCTGCACTTTCTTACTTATCTTGTCGGGATGGCTAGTATTGTATTAAGCTTGAACGGGAATTGTACCGAGCCCTAGCGAGAGTTGGGCAGGCGTCCCGTGGATATCCTTTGGTTCGCCTTAGGGGGAAGTGGGTGCGTCACAGTTGGAATTTTTTTTTCATTTGTTTTCGAGACAAAACAAGGCTAACCACAATAATTAACAACAAACTAGACACAAACATAAAAGAGATAACATACAAATAGATTTGTGTTCGGATGAACAATACCCACGGATGAACAGCACGTGAACAATGACGGTGAATAGTATCTGTGAACAGTACCGATTTTTTTTTGGGCAAAACACAAATAACCACAACAACAACGAGACACAAGAACACGATGCAATAAATTTGGAAAATTGTGGATAGCAAACTAAAACACGAAAACAGAATTTTTGAACTTGCTAGAATAAAACCCTAGCGACCTAAACATGAATTGGCACGATAAACTTGACTCAAAATAAGGAAAAGGGATATAACGTGATACCTCTTAACTAGCTCTGATTACCAACTGATACGAACGTCGCTAACCTTGTGACGAAACCCGTAAGAGATTAGATTCAGGATCGACAAGAAGATACCAAACTTGGAGGGGATGACCTCAACCCATTAATCACGTGGTTAACGAACCTTGGTATAAAGGTAGAAGATGCCACAACCTAGTGCGATTCTAGATTGATAACTGATGAACACTTAGAGAAATTCTAAGTTATTCAAACAGCCTTGGAGAAACCAAGAAAACTCTCAAAATCTGATTTATTGATTGAATGAATAAAACAAGACCCAAGGTAGGCTATTTATAGCCATACAAGTGGAAAACCTAAAGTGAAACGGAAAAGGCTAAACATGACTAAGGTTCCTTCATTTTAGGACCCTAGAATCGGCTCCTACATTTTAGCAAGCTGTTCTATTTTATTCCTTGAATAAAATGACTAAACAAGACTCCAAACTAACTAATTAAACGGTTAACACAAAACTCAAACTAGGCAGCCTTCAATCGTGGTCCTCCTTGACTTGAATAACATGGACAACCTTCGATCCTTCATGCTCAAGTCCCTCAATGACCTTGGGGACAATTTCTTGGTTTTGCACCTCACAAACAAGCCCTTGGAGTTCCTCTCTCATCTTCTTAGCTCGAGCTCGCGTCACGGGTCCTAGAGGGACTCGAACCTTAGCCAATGGTATTTCTTGGTTCGTATCAAGTCGCATATAAACACAATCCATGGCATAGATTAGGAGTCATAGTACAATAAAGTCGGGCACATCAAAAGTAAATTCAAGTGCTTCAAAAGATAAGCCGCACTCTTAAGTAAAATACAATGGCCTTTGAGCTAGCACCACCCCGACTAATCCCAATTACAAAAGTGTCAAAAGGTTCAACATTCCTAGCCTAGTTAGCAGCAGAACTGCTAGTCTGGACCTCCTTCTCTGGGTCCTCCTCAAAAGGCTCCTCCTCAGAAGCATCCTCATGAGCCAAGCTCTCGACTCCGTCTACCACCTCATTTATAAGCATGGTGGTGTCAGCTAAAATCCAAGCAGCCCGCTCCTTGACCTCTTAGACTACCCTAACTAGTCGAGCCCTAGTCCTCTGAACCTGGTCACGAGCAGCCACAGCTCTAGCCCACTCATCGATCACTATCCTCTCAAGCTCTAAGATCCTAGTACCCTGGGCCTCTACTATATCCCTCAGCTCCTCAACCTGCTCATGTAGTACCCTATTAGAAATTGATAACTGTCGGCGCACATCATCAATAGACAGCACTAGATCATTAGGGTAGGCATGCGTCCCCTTACAGGGACAACGAGGGAACCTAGAGGAAGGTGAGTATCGGACACGAGGTCCTCCACCAATTACTCGATACCGGATAGGCCTATGAGGCTCTACATGACCGTTAGCATCTCTATTTCCGTTAGCCGCCTGACCTCCATTACCGTTCTCCATTCCTACAAAATGACCACAAAACTCAAGATTAGAGACTTAAAGTCACTAATTCATTGAAACATCAACTTACGGTATAACTAAGTTATCTCATTCCTATTCCCAAGGGTAAAGCCTCTAAAACATCTCCCAAATAGATCTCTGAACCTAGGCTCTGATACCAACTGTGATGACCCCACTTCTCCTTAGGGCGAACCCTAGGGTATTGGTGGGCCGCCTGCCTAGCTCTCGCCAGGGCCCAATATGAGTCAAATTTAAACTTAACGGTACACAACCAATAATAAAAGTCAAGTAGAAGAAAAGTCGCTTCCTTATATAATCGTTCAAGTCTTACATCACAAAGTTTCCAAAAGGTACATCAATTTTCTCCAAAAAAACAACCATCCAAAAATGACTAAACTATTTACATCCAAGTCAAATAAAATACTATCAAGTCAGCTTCACCAAAATCTTCCCATTCCGAATCCCTGTTAAGGAAAACAAACTACGGGGGTGAGCTAAAGCTCAGTGAAGCCAAGAAAAGCATGCAAACAAATAAATTCAAGTAGCAATAAAGCTTATACAAAAGGAATAATCATAAAATTCAAGTTATTCACAAGGAAAAGTAAAACACAATCAATAAAAATACGGAAGCTCTCAGGAGCTAACTCCACACAGCTTGGCCAAGGCCTTGATCCAAATATCCCACGTTGACTCTCCGTCAACTGAGCAAGTATCAAATCCGTAGACTCCACTTTCACCAAATTTCTGTCCACCGTTACACCCCCTACCGGGCCCGCACGTCAACTAGAAAAGGCAATACTACTCGAGTATGCCAAGCAAGATATGAAAAGATCAAGCTTTAAAATTTTCTCATGGTTTACCAAGCTTCTCGACCAAAGCCATGCCGGCTCGAGTCACAAGGTTAGCCAATGAGTTTTGGGCGCCCCCACAAGTACAGGTATAATTTGTCGACGAGATTCACTCCAATCGACATTCAAGTTCAAGTTCAATACAAGTCAAGTTCAAGTAAGTCAAGTAACAAGTCAAGTAAAGGAGAGCGAGTGCGATAAAGTACACACTTGCCTCGTCAAGTCATGTTCACGTATACAAACAAGATCAATCACGTAGATACAATAATCCACGCACTTGACACTCACCAAGTCAAAAGTAATTGAGCAAATAAGGCCGTTAGTTGTCCTTACCGGGATCCCTTTCAAAACCCTCTTGGGTACCTGAAGAAATAGTGACCAACCATCACTCACATATACTCTGGATCACTTAACATTCAAGGAAGAAAATGCACTTGCTTAAAATTTAAGATAACGCCTTAAAAGAGTTTTTCCCATTAAAATTTGAGATTCAAAAATGAGGGTTTAAAGTCTCAAGGACAACATGTATCATTCATGAAATCAAGTTTAAAACGGACTATCAATCTCAAAAGGAAATGGAAAGTTCATAAAAGTTCATTTCCTAAGAAGTCAGAAATTTTCTGCTTTACACGACAAAACTTGAAAAATTAGATCTTGAGTTTGGTAAGTCCAAAAATTGGAAACTTTACACCATTGGAAACTAGATTCAAAGTACTAAAACTTTCCAGAAAACACTTTTCCAAGATTCTGACCAGAAATTTTTCAAATTCCAGCGTAAAGTTGCTGTTTCATGAAGACAGGGCAGAACCAGTTCTTGTTTTTCAGCAAAGTTCGAAAATTCGGCAAAATTCATAGTTATTATGTGACGCCCCCACTTCTCCCTAAAGCGAACCAAAGGGTAACCGCGGGACGCCTGCCCAACTCTCGCCAGGACTCAAGACAAATCGATTCAAGTTTAATGATACATAACAATTAATACAAGTCGATAAAGAAAAGTTGCTTCCATAACCGAATATCCAAATCTTACACCACAAGTTCGAAGTACATCAATTTTCCAAGTCTTACATCAGGTTTTCAAAAGATACATCTAGTCCCAAAATACAACCATTAAAAGTCGACTAAAATGTACAACCAAGATTCCCAATCAAAAACATAACCTAGTTGGCTTTTCATAATCTTCCAATCCACCTGTTAAGGAAAACAAATCTACGGGATGAGCGATTGCTCGTGAGGCCAAGAAACACACATGCAAGCACGTTGCCCAAGTAACAATCCCATTTAACAAGTAAAACAGTAATATTCAAGTAAATAACTGTGACGCCCCGAAAAAAAAAATGAAAAATGAGTTTGAGAACCCGGAAATTTTCTAATTTTCTAGGGTTTATTTTTTAAACGCCCGCCTTTTCTACATTTTCTTGATTAGAAAAAATTCCCCAGATAAAGTTTATGAGCAAAAATAGTTTTAAAATGATTTTTCTAGTATCGGTTAGTTTTTGAGAAATTAAGAGCGTATTTTGAACGTGGGACCCGCTAGTGCGGTAAATGCATTATATTTTTGACAACTTGTTGGAATTTTGTATTAAGCGATATTATTTTACAATGTGTTAAGATATTTGTATTGGAGAGACAAAAAGATAAGATTAAAACCCTAAAGGACCATTTGTCACAAAACCATTGGACCTTGACTTTTGACCAAGACTTTTCTAACTTTACTAAAACCAATTTGGACCCAATTTCTCTCCATTTTAGCTTGTCTTGGACGAAATTTTGAGAGAAAAAGAGAGAGAGAATCCATCATCTTGCACTTCAATTTCTTGTCCAAATCTTGAGTTCCAACCGATTAAATTGCAAATCACTCCATAAAACTTGCTAGCTAAGGAAGATTGAAGCTCTTGGTGGAGTTGTTTTGGAAGAAAAATTCCTAAGTCATCACCTTTCTTGATATTTGAAGGTATCATGTCTAGCCATCCTTTCTTTGTTCTTGATTATGCTAAATTAGTGACTTGTGATGGCTAAAGAGATGGTTTGATGGATTATATTTTGAGTTGTGGTTGGATGGATGAACTTTTATTATTTTTGGGGATTTTTCTGTTTTAATATGAGTATGATTATGTGGTTATGTATGATGATTGGAAATGATGTTTAATGATTTTAGAAGGTGGAAAAAGTGGAAGATTGCAAGTAAATTCTGTTTTGGAAGAAATCTGGAAAATTAGGGTTCTTGGTTCTTCATTCTGTCCGAAATTTTTGGTCCTATATAGAGGCCGAATTGGCCTTAGATCAAAACATGAAAGTTGTAGGGAATGACATTTTAAAGGTGCCTACAAAATTTCAGGTCAATTGGAGTAGTGTAGAATGAGATAAACCGAAATTACTATTGCTGTTCTGGGTTCATCAGGATGTTAGAACTGTGTCTGAAATGGGTTGTTTTGACTGGAATTGTTTTGCATTTGGGTGTTGAGGTCTTCTGATGAAATGTAGCTTGATGTCCTAGCTACCATATGCCTTTGGAATGTCTGCATTTGGACCTGTTTAGACTGAGTTATACTGATTACAGCATAGTGTAATTTGTAAACCTGCAAGTACGGTTCTGGTTTGTTATTTGGCATATTTGACTTAGTTGTGCTGGGATTTGGACTGAGTAACCTTCTGTAATGTTGTAGCCCTATCTTTTAGCTTCGAAACGGTGTATCTTGTACCTTCATCCGACAATCGTAGCGCCTTTGGTACCATTACCGCAAAATGACGTCCAAAACTGTTTTTCTGGTTTTGAGCTTAACTTTCATTTCCGGACTTTTCCCTAGTTTGACTTGTACTAGTACTACTTGGAACTTGCTGAATGACTATTAGATGAACTTGTTGTTGTGTGTGTACCTTTGGGACTGGCTGAGGAAATAATGAAGCCTTGATGGCTGGAAAAGTAAAGAAATTTAGGGGAAGTGCTGTCCGAACTTTGAAGGGATTTGTTTGCATTGAGTTTGTGATCTAAGACTCGGATTTGAGCAAGGCAATGATATATGATGGATGGTTTCTGAGCCATGGAGGTGAGTGACCCTAAACTATTTCCAAAGTACTTGTGAAATGTTTCTTACATTATTTACTTTTGAACTGTTTCCAAAGCTACTTTTGAACTGTTTTCTTGCATATCATGCGTGCTTATATGAAAGTGTTCCTTGTTTGATATATTTCCTTGACTTCATGACTTGTATTATTGATTGATAACGTGTTACGTGCTTTGAATGATTTCCAAAACGAGCTTTCTAGGCGAGTGTGTATTTTATCGCACTCGACCTAAATCAATGTGAAATTTTCATGATAAATGATTAAATGCTACTTGCGCATGAATGTAAGCCTTTTGGGCTGAACTGGCCATTGCCCCTTGTTACCGGTCGTCTCGAGCCAGAAACGGACTCGGTCGGGCGATTAGGGACCTGGGTGAACGTTTGGTATACTCGAGTATTACCTTTGTAGGTTGGTGGAGGTTGGTGGAAAATGATGCAATTTCAAATGAAAAAAAAAAGGAAATGACAGGAGAAAACGTATCTTTTCATGAATGTTACTATCGCTTTCCATTGTACATGTTTCTTGAATTATTGATACTCCATATTTAATGTTTTGTAAATGTTGTAATTGTTTCTGGACTTATCATTTGATTTATGACATCATTGAAAAGAAATATTGTTAAACCGATTTGATTACTGATTTTCTGGTTACTCGCTGAGCTTCTAGCTCACCCCAAAAATATTTTATTCCCCTCCACAGGGCTCGTGGCGAAGGAGTGGCTTGTAGTGTTTATTCATGGATTATCTCATGTATGGATTGAATTTGGATTCCTTTTGTGTAATCATTCATATCGGGATTGTATTGAACGTTTAGAATCGATTGGATGTGTAATAGCTAAGATTTGGACTTCCTCCTGTATAATAATTGTGATCAAGGTTCAGAGTGGCAGTGGAAGCGTGGACGCTTCGCTTTTGATATGTAAATGTTGGGAACCTTTGATGTATATTTGATATATATATATCTTGACATTCATTTGAGATTTTATCTTGTATTTGTTTGAGGACTGTAGTGATCGACTGAGTCCCGGCGAGAGCTGGGCAGGCGGCCCGCCGAACCCTCTGGTTCGCCTTAGGGGGAGGTGGGGCCGTGACAATAACAATTCAGGCGAGAAAATGTAAACAGAAACAAATCAAGGATATAAGAGCTCTCAGGAGCTATTTTCCACTTCCACGATCCAAAACCTCCACGAGTTGACACTCCGTCAATTGGGTAGGTTATAATCAGTAGAACTTGACTTACTCGTTCCCCGATCACCATTACATACCCCTGTACCAGGCCCGCCTGTCTTTTATTTAAGGCGATACTATTCAAGTATGCCAAGCAAGATCTCCCTATCAGATCAAGCTTATATACGTTTCTAATGGCTCACCAAGCTTCTCGACCGTACCCATGCCGGCTCGAGTTGCAAGGTCGGCCGATGAGATTTGGGCGTCCCCCACTAGTATCACTAGGAGTCGAGGAGATTCACTCCACTCGACTTATGCAGCCATAGCATAATTAATCATTGAAACACTTCACTTAATTCACTTAATTCACTTAACAAGTCAATTCAAGCAATTCACTTCAAGTAATTCAAGTACACTTCACGTAAACATTGATTTCAGGTATTTCATGTCAAATAATTCAAGTACAGTTTACTTAAATGGTAACGAGTGCGGTAAAGTACACACTCGACTCAACATTTTCAAAATGCTCAATTATCAATAACAATTCAACATGTAACACATTTTCACACACTTGACACTCACTTAGACAAAAGGAGAGTGCGTTGCACAGATCAAGTACTTAAACGTCCCCTGTGAGATCCTCTTAAAGGTCCCCTTGAACGTCTGAGCAAACAATAGTTAACTATTACTTATAAATCCTCTCTTATCAAGAGAGAGATTGTACACTTGTACAATCTAAGAAAATATCACGAAATAGAGCTTTACTTGCTCAAAATTCAAGATTCGAAGGTGGTGTATAATAACACAAGGAAAAACTGATTTCCTTCGTGAAAACAAGTCCAAAATGGTCAATTAGTATTGAAGGATAGGGAAAAGTTCTAAAACTCAATTTCCTTTAAGTTCAGAAATTTCAGATTTGAGGTATATTCTTGGAAAAATCATATCTCACTCTTCGTAGGTCCAAAATTGGAAAACTTGGTACCGTTGGAAACTAGTTCTAAAGTACTAAACATTCCTAGAAGACACTTTTCCATGATTCAAAATGGAAGACACTCAAATTTCGGTTTAAAGTTGCTGACTTGGACTCCCAAGATAGATTCGGGGTTGATTTTTGGCAAACTTTGGAAATTCGGCAAAATTCACAGAATGCGAAATAGCCTCTCAAATTTGAAACTCAATTAGAGTTACAATCAAAGTTCAAAAAAAAAAAAACAAATGGAACAAGAATTAAAGTTTTGAGCGCCAATATAAAGCAGCTCAAAGTTGGTTCAAAAATGAAGACCATTGGCAATTTTTCAGATTTGAAACATGAACTTTGGGACTTCAGTTGGGAATCGAAATAGGCTTGGAATGGCACCAAATTTGGTATGATTACACTACCATATAAGGGCTACTCCTATGTCAGATTTCATGTAAAATTTCATATGGGAAGTCAGTTAACAAGATCACTAAAGTTCTAGGAATATACAAACCAATCCGGCCTTAAGCTTCCGTTTTTCCTTTTTTTCGAACCTTTAGCCAAAGAAATCATCTCAAACATGGTTCATTTATGAAGAAAAGGTCTAAGTAACACCCAAAATATGTTTGGTAGGTGATTGACATCAAAAGTTTCAAAATAACAAGTCCCAATTCGAAATAAGCCATTGGCTAGCCCAAAATTAGGGTTTCCTATCACAGACGCAGTTCTGTAATTTGGCCATAACTCAGTCAATTCAACTTGGAATTGGGCATGGTTGGTGGTGTTGGAAACTACATACATAAGGATACAATTCATCCAAAGAAATCATTATGAAATTCAGTCCATAGCTAGCTCAAATTTAAGCAACAAGTCGCAGCACCTCATTGACTCTCTAGCACAGGAGTGAAACAGGACAGGTAACTTTGAAGAGCTAGTACGGTTCTCTCAAGTCGAATCAGGAGATGCATTTTATACTGTTAGAAAAATGGAACTGTCTAGTTTCAAATGCCATAAATGACACTTGATTTCGACGTCGAAGCAAAGAGTTACGGTCGGTTAAAGTTCGCTCCCAGGTAACCCCTGTTACCCGTTTCCAGCTTTGAAGAATTTTCGGAAATGCAACTTTTGGCCAAACAAATCAAGTGATTTTTGGTGTAAAATTTTCACACAACCTATACAACATATCTACATCAAAATCAAGCCAATTTAACAACAAAAAAATTGAACCAAGGCCTCTGCACAAATAGGGCAGAATCCGGCCCTTCTTCCCTTTGGTTTCCTTTGAGTTTATTTCCACTTTTTCAACATATAACCACTAGTTTAACACTTAATCAACATAAATAACATCCAAAATCATCATATCAGCCAAACAGGTCCATTGTGGGATTTCATAGAGCCCACTCACATGTTTTTCAACCAACCAAAGTTACCCACATGAAGCTACAAGCTTCCAAGTCCAATCTAACTCTCAAAAATCAAGTTTCAAAGGTTGGATGATTTGCTACCTTCTTGGATGTTGAAGACCAGAATTTCGGCCACTAAGAAGCTCCAAGAAACTGTGGATAAGTTGCTCCTCTCCTAGTCCAAGATAGTCTCCAAGTTGTTTTGAGTTTGTGTGGCAAATTTGAAGTGAAATGGATGGATGATTTGAGTAAGATGATGAAGAAATTTTTTTGCTCCTTCTGGCCTTGAGGGTTTCGACTGTTTTGAGAGAGAAAAGAGAGAGATGGTGCTGATGCAAGCTTCTTGGAGAAGCTTGGTAGGTGTAAGCTTTAAGTGCATAAAAGTCAACTCTCCAATTGTGAGAACCCGTACATTTTCTTATTTTTAGGTTTTATGTTAATTAATTGCATGTTATTCTACATTTTCTTTATTAGAAAAATTTTCTAGGTAATTTGTATGAGTAAATATAGTTTTTTGATGATTTTTCTAGTATCGGTTAGTTTTTGAAAAATTAAGAGCGTATACCGGACGTGGGACCCGCTAGTGCGAAAAGTTCGGAAAAATTCGGCCAGTTAGGTTAAGTTTTGGATACCGGATTTATTTTAGCAGGTGTTAAGAGATATCTAGAGGTTACTAAATGAGTTGGTGTGAGAGGGACAAAAGGATAGCCATGCATTAATTGGAGTGACAAGTGTCACTTGGAGATGCATTCTTACATTTGACCACTATTCACCATTGTACCAAATAAACCAAAAATTGACCAAAAATCATCTTCATTTCAAGCTTCTTGTGGCCGGCCATCTTCAAGGGAAAAGAAAGGAAAACCTCTCCAAATTTCTTGCTCCAATCTTGCTCAATCCAACAAACCAACCGATTAATCTTGAAGTTTCTCCATAAAAACCCTTAGTTTAGTGATTGCGAGGTGATTAGTGAAGTGGTTTGGAAGACTAAGGTGCTAAGTTGTCTCCTTTCTTTGGATGATAAGGTGAGTAGCTAAGGAACCTCTCTTTTCTATCTAATGATGTTTAATTAGTGGCTTGTGGTAGTCTAAGAGGTGATTTTGTGGGCTATTTCATGATTTTGGTTGAGATTGGTGAATTTTTCTATTTATTCATGATTTTTCTGTTTTTATATGTTTAATATTGATTGGCCACGGATGATGGTTGGGAATGATCTAGAATGAAGCTAGGGTGCGTAAATTGTGGCTATTTGCGGAAAATTTCCGCTTTGAAAGGAAATTTCGGAATTACGGTTTCAATAAACCCCATTCTGCCCGGTACTGTTTCTCATATTTAGAGGCTGAATTAGCCTTGGGTTAAAACATAAAAGTTGTATAAAATGATTTCTTATAGTTTCCTACAAAACTTCAGCCCAATTGGGTCAACGTAGCCTGTGAAAAGACCGAAATACCCATGCTGCCCTGTTTCTGTCCAAAACTGATAATCCGCTTCTGTAATTGGTTAGTTTGACTGGGAATACTACTGATTTGGTTGTTGATGTCATCTTAAGAAATATAGCCTGGTATCTTAGCTTTCATATGGCTTTGGAATCACTTGAATTGGAGTTGTATGTGCTGAGATATGATTGAATGAATCAGGACTGCTAGTTGAACTGTGAACTGGAAAATCTGGGGTTGTTTTGGTAAATTTGACCTAGATACATTGCAAACTGGACTGAGTGGCCTTCTTCAACATTGTAGCCCTTTCTCTTAGCTTCGAAATGGTGTAAATTTCACCTCAATCCGACTAGTGTCACTTCAGTTGTGTTAGTTCCGCTAAGCAACAGCAAATCTGCCTTTTGTTTTCCAACCTAAAGGTCATTTCCGCACATGTCCTAGCTTGATTTGGTAATCATATGACATTGAGCCTATTGAGTGGCTATTTATGTTGTGTGTAATATTGGGATTGATTGAGGAAAATAATGAAGCGATAAATGGCTGGGAAATAGGTAAATACAAAGGGCGTGCTACCCAAATTTTCGCTCGAGGGCTAAGTTTCTATTTGCACTTGTATATTTTTCGTTTGGCAAATACTATGACCGTTTTCCATCTTAAAACATGATCCTTCTTCAATTGGAAACTCCAAATGTGTACTTACTCTTACCCAAATAAAGAGGAGTGGTTTAGGATTTTCTTGGGTATTTTGACCTCCTTTTTTTTCATGAATTTCATTAAGACCTTTAGTGTATAATATCTACTTGAATATAAGATGATTTTGAACCATATAAACGATTCCAAAAATAGTATTTCTTAGCCTATCTAGTTGGATTCCGACTTGTCTTTAGTTTGGTTTTACGTTTGGTCTACGAAACCCTAATTATTCTTGTCCATGGGTCCAAATGTCCTCGTTTCACTTTAAAGTTTTTTTATACGTTCTACTCATCAATTGTTGAGTTTCTTTGATTTCACCTAATTGTTTGTGCTAGATGAGCTGTAATATTCTTTCTCGTTTAATCTTAGGTTTTCTCGGTGACTAAGGATAATATCTAGAAGAATATTTTGCACGTTGTTTTGCGTACATAGGTGAGTGTTCCTTGTTTGTTATATTCTCCTTGACTTCATGACTTGTTGTTATTATTTGATAATGTGTTAAGTGTTTCCAATGATTTCCAAAATGAATTTTCTAGGCGAGCGTGTACTTTATCGCGCTCGACCTAAATGAAACGTGAAATTTTCAACGATTTAATGATTGAGACATTAGTTGTGCATGATGTAAGCCTTTTGGCTGAACTGGGCCCCGCCCTTCGTTACCGATCGACTTGAGCCAGAAGCGGGCTCGGTCGGGCGATATGGTGACCCTGGGTGTGAACGTTGGTATACTCAAGTATTACCTTGTAGGTTGGTGGAGCCTGGCCAATGTTCAGGAGAGGGTGAATGAAATGAACGATCAAACGAGGGTTTTATTTACAAAAATGCATTTTCAAATGATTGGAGGAATAAGGGGAATGACAGGAGAACGAACGAACGAACAAATGGCTCCCTGTGAGCCCGTATCCTTTTAATGTATGTGTTATTATCGCTTTCCATTGTAAATGTTTCTTGAATTATTGATTATCGATGGTTAATGTATTGGCTTTGTTGTTGAATATGTGTTCGGAACCTCACTGACCTTTTAGCTCACCCCTTTAGTTTTGTTTTCCTTAACAGGAGGATGCGAGCAAGGACGAGAGCCTAGTGTAGGTTAGCCTAGTCTAGTTTTTTTGTTTTGTAATGGTTCTCGCCTTAGTGCTTGGCATGAGCTGGATGTATGACAAATTGAGAACCTTTGTATATTCGATATTTGTACTTCCTTTTGAGATAGAAATGTATATAAGTTTCGCTTTAAGTTTTGGATTGTTATTTCGTTTGATCTTGTGGTTTTATTTCGGATTGGATTAAGGTTCGACTGAGTCCCGGCGAGAGCTGGGCAGGCGGTCCGCCGCACCCTCTGGTTCGCCTTAGGGGGAGGTGGGGCTGTCACACCAATAGTGCGAGTACGCGCGCGTTTCGTGCCCGTTTCCTCTCGGGTTTGTTTCACTTGTGCACTAAACCTCTAATGCACTTCCTTTAACACTATTATTATCCACTCTTAGTAGTCTAACAATAATTTCTAAAATCCTCCAATTAGTCGCGCCCGCGAAAACGCGAACTTCCGACTTGTGCGCAATAAAGCGAAATTTCTAAGAAATTCTTATAACGATAGTATAACTAACTAATACTTGAGTACTTAATCATAAAAATAACCATTTTAGGGTAAACCAATAAATAAGTGAATAAATCGATAAAATAAATAAATAAAAATAAAATAAATTACGAGTCCTCACATCCTCTCCCCTTAAGAGAATTTCGTCCTCGAAATTATACCTTGATTTACGAACAGGTCTGGATATTTTTCTCGAATTTCTTCTTCAACTTCCCAGGTTGGTTCCTCTAGTCCATGGTTCCTCCAAAGAACTTTCACCAATGGAATCCGCTTGCTCCTCAATTCTTTCATCTTACGATATAGGAGTTTTACCAGTTTCTCCTCATAGGTCAGCGTTTCATCAATTTCAATACTTTCCGGTTGCAAGATATGAGAAGTGTCTGGGTGATACTTCTTAAGCATGGATACGTGGAAAACATTGTGAATTCAAGATAGACTCGGTGGTAGTTCCAACTTATACGCTACATTTCCCACGCGTTGGATAACCTTATAAGGTCCTACAAAACTCAGTTGTAACTTATTTCCTCTCCCTGCCATCAAACTTGCTTTCAGAGGTGTAATCTTAAGAAATACTTGATCTCCAACCACAAATTCCAAGTCCTTCCTACGGTTATCTGCATAACTCTTCTGACGACTTTGTGCGGTCTGAATCCTCTGGCGTACCAACTTCACTTTTTCATTCGCCTCCTCAATCCAAGGCACTATAGTCGGGTCTAAGATTTTGCGTTCACCTACTTCATCCCAAAAAATCGGAGATCTACACTTTCGATCATAAAGTGCTTCGTACGAGGCCATTTGAATAGAAGAATGAATACTATTGTTATAGGTGAATTCCACCAACGTCAAAAACTTACTCCAGCTCTCTCCAAAATCCAAAACACAAGTTCTCAACATATCCTCAAGAGTTTGAATCATCCTCTCAGACTGTCCATCAGTCTGGGGATGGTAAGTAGTACTGAAATTCAATTTAGTCCCCAACACTTCTTGCATCTTTTGCCAGAATCTCAAAACAAACCTAGGGTCTCTATCGAACACAATGCTTACAGGTATCCTGTGTAACCTGATAATCTCATCCAAGTATAACTTAGCTAACTTCTCCAACGGGTACTTCATACTAATCGGCAGAAAATAAGCCGATTTGGTCAATCTATCCACTATTACCCAATTGGCATCATGACCTCTTTGTGTCCTAGGTAACCCTGATACAAAATCCATGGTGATGTTTTTCCATTTCCACTCTGATACGAAATATGGGCCGCTTATGGGCCATGTTTTGGTCTGCAAGAGATTGAATCTTTTAGTAATAGTTAGTAGTTTATTTTCTAGATTTCTATTTTATTTGCTAGGAATAAATTCGGTCCAAGACCTCATGTTGAGTTGGATCCGATTTATAGAGTCTAGGCTCACTATAACTTAAGTTGGTTAATTAGCTTTTATTGGGTTATGTTGGGCCAGCTTAAAGCCTTCATTGGATCGATTATAAGCTGACCATTAGATAGTGGATTTGAGTAGTAGAATCGGGCCAATGGCCTAGCCTAGCCGAGTTAGGGTTTTCAAGTCACTTTAGGTTTTCAAGTTGTATGGCTATATATAGCCAAGGCAAGAGACCTTCATAGGCAGTTTTGAAGATCAATAAAATTGTGAGTTTTCACTTTTCTCTTTCCAAGAGAGCCTCTTTGAATATTTGAGAATCTTTCTCAAGTTATTCAAGTGAACTTATCAATCAAGTAACTCCTTGGTTGTGGCGTTCCTCTACCTATAGTTTGGTTCGCTAATTCATTAGGTAACGAGTTGAGATAATATCAATAGTGTTCGTTATCTCGGGGATTAGATTTGGGTCAAATTTCCGCTGCTAAACCGTTGGTGATTCGTTGTCTAGATCGCTTCAAGTGAGTATCACATCACACTCCGGTATTTCTAAAGGTTGCAAAAGTCCTGATGGTTTCTGATGTTCAGCTTTAACCTGTTGACAAATCAAATAGGTCTAGACAAATTGGGCAATCTCCTTCTTTATGCTCTCCCACCAATACAAACTCTTCAAGTCTTGGTACATTTTATTCCCTCCAAGGTGTACCGTAAACTTCGATCGGTATGCCTCTTCCAAGATTTCCTTCTTAAGCTCTTCATCCTTTGGTACTACTATCCGATTCCGAAACCGCAATATACCATTTAATCCCAAGTTAAAATCTGACTTTTCTCCCTTTTTTACTTTTTCCAACCACTTTCGCACCTCAGTGTCCTTTTCCTGAGCTTCTTTGATATGTTCTAACAAAGTGGAATTCACTACAATATTCCCAAGAATTGCTTTTCTTGGTTCAAGTCTAGGGTTCCAATAACTAACTTCTTCTAACATGTGCAATTCCTTAATCATCAATCTTGTCACTTGCACTTGACGACTTAAAGCATCAGCCACCACATTGGCTTTCCCTGGATGGTACTTGATCGTGCAATCATAGTCTTCCAAAAATTCGATCCACCTATGTTGTCTCAAATTTAGCTCCTTTTGAGAAAACAAGTAATTAAGGCTTTTGTGGTCAGTAAAAACCTCAAATGTTACTCCATAAAGGTAATGTCTCCATTTATTTAAAGGAAATACTACAGCTGCTAATTCCAAATCATGAGTTGGATAATTTCCTTCATGCGGTTTCAACTTCCTAGAGGCATACGCTATCACTTTCTCATTTTGCATTAATACACATCTCAAGCCTTTCTTGGAAGCATCTGTGTAGACCACAAAGCTATCTTTCCCATTCGGTAGAGCTAATACAGGTGCTCTTGTTAAATGTCTCTTCAACTTTTGGAAAATCTCTTCACACTTAGGACTCCATATAAACTTTCCACTTTTCTTGGTTAACTCAGTCATGGGTCCAACAATTTTAGAAAAATTCTTGACAAATCTTCGATAATACCTTGCTAACCCTATAAAACTTTGAACTTCAGTAGGGTTTTCCGGTCGTTTCCATTTAGAGACCGCTTCAACTTTGGCTGGATCCACTTTAATCCCGTCCGTAGAAATTATGTGTCCCAAGAATGTTACTCCTTTCAACCAAAATTCACACTTGCTAAACTTAGCATACAACTGATGTTCCCTCAGGGTTTGTAAACCAATTCTCAAGTGCTTCTCGTGATCCTCCATAGTCTTAGAGTACACTAGTATATCATCAATAAATACCACAAGAAATTTGTCCAGATAAGGCTTAAAGACCCTGTGCATTAAATCCATAAAAGCAGCAGGTGCATTAGTCAATCCAAATGGCATTACTGCAAACTCAAAGTGTCCATACCTCAAGTTAAAAGTAGTCTTGGGTATATCT
Organism: Coffea eugenioides; assembly: GCF_003713205.1. Lineage (NCBI taxonomy): Eukaryota > Viridiplantae > Streptophyta > Magnoliopsida > Gentianales > Rubiaceae > Coffea > Coffea eugenioides. Next base: position 19,654,185 of record NC_040039.1, read on the forward strand.
TTTTCCAAAATCCTCAATTGATAGCAACCCTGTCTCAAATCTAATTTCGAGAATACCACCGCCCCTTGCAATTGGTCAAACAATTCATCAATGTGGGGCAACAGGTACTTATTCTTAACGGTAACATCATTCAAGCCTCGGTAATCTATGCACAGCCTTAAACTCCCATCTTTTTTCTTGACAAATAAGACCGGGGCTCCCCACGGTGAATCACTCTCTTTTATGAAACCCCGCTCCAACAAGTCCTGTAATTGTAACTTCAATTCTTTCAATTCAGCGGGAGCCATTCTATACGGTGTCTTAGAGATAGGTGCCACTCTCGGAATCACATCGATCTTAAAAGCTATTTCCCTTTCCGGGGGTAAAGACTCTAACTCTTCAGGAGAGACATCTGGGTACTCCTTCACTACAGGCATATCTTCCAATCTCATTTTATCGCTAAGAGTATTAATAAGAAAAGCCAAATATCCCTGAGCTCCCTTACTTAACATTTTCCTAACTTGAATCCCTGAGATAAGTGCAGATGAGGCTAACCTACCCATTACATCCAATTTCAGGGTTGCCTCCCCCGGAATGCACAATTCTACCACTTTGTTTTACAATTCAATTGGGCATTGTAACGGGTTAACCAGTCCATTCCTAGGATCACATCATATCCCTTAATCGCTAAACCCATCAGATCGGCTAGTAACTTCCGTTCTCCAACCCATATCTCACAATCCTCATATATCAAGTTAGCGATTAAACTTTGATCCCCAGTAGGTGTCCTAACCTCCAAATCATAAGGTAACTTAATTGGTTTCAAGTCTATCCCACTCATGAAATTAGGGTTTACAAAGGAATGTGTTGCACCCGGATCAATTAAAACCTTAGCTAAACGGCGAAAAATAGGGATCGTACCTTCAACCATCTCAGTCGCCTCGGGAATCTGTTGGTAATCCAAGGCGTAAACCCTAGCAGGTACCTTTAGTCGACTCCCTCCAGCACTAGTCTGCCTAGAGGCTGACTTTTCTGGCCTTTGGGTGCTACCTCCTATTTTTGGCGCCTTCGGACAGCCCACGAGTTGATGTTCGGCACTACCACAGAACAAACATTTCCCCGACTTTCTCTAACAATCATTCTCTGAGTGGTTGGGTTTACCACAGTAACCACAAGTAACTTGAGGGGTTACTGCCAAGCCACTAGAAGGCACTCCCCTTGCTTGAACCGGCCCACTACGACCTCCTCTGGATAAAGCTCCCCTTGAAGCTCCACCAGACCTCACTCTTCCCATTCCTCTTCCCATTTTGGAAGGTTGTGCACTCTTACTAGCCTGTCCAAAAGTGTGACAAGAAAAGTTCCTTTTCTTATTGTGGAAGTCCCTAACTTGCATTCTTGCACTCTCGGCCCTTTGTGCTTTCTCTAGAATCTCAGTAAATGTAGAGATTTGGGCTGCAGCCAAACCCTCCTGGATTTCTACAATAAACCCCTATACAAACCGTTTTATCCTTTTCCGCTCGTTGGTCACCAATTCGGGAGCGTATGTGATGCCCTGAAAGAATGAGTGTGAGAACTCACAACTTATTATATATTTTCGCGACATTATTTTGTTTACTCGTTTATAATTTTGTGCCTTTCTTCAATATATTAATTTCCCACACATTTTTATAAGGGAATATAGTTTTCAAATCATTTCCTTGATACAAGTTAGTCCACGTTAATTTTGAAGTATATTTTGGACGTGGGACCCGCTAGTGCGGTAAATGCATTATATTTTTGACAACTTGTTGGAATTTTGTATTAAGTGATATTATTTTACAAGGTGTTAAGAGATTTGTATTGGAGAGACAAAAAGATAAGTTTTAAACCAAAAGGGTGACAAGTGTCACCTTGTGATTTAATCTTGGACTTTGACCACTATTCATGCCTTTACCCTTTAAACCAAAATTGACCCAAAATTCTTCTTATTTTGAAGCTCCTTGGCCGACTTTCTTGCTAGGAAGAAAAGAAAAGAAAGCTCTCAACTTTCTTGTCTCTAAACTTGCTCAATCTTTCAAGCCAACCGATTAAACTTGAATTTCCTCCATAAAAATCCTTAGCTTAGTAGTAGTAAGGTTGTTGGTGAAGTTGTTTGGAAGAAATTGGTGCTAAGTTGCTTACTTTCTTGAGATTGCAAGGTGAGTAACTAGGAAATTCTTTCTTTAGTCTTGATAATGTCAAATTAATGACTTGTGTTGGTTAAAGATGCGATTTGGTGGAAGATTTCTTGGTTTTGGTAGAAATTGGTGATGTTTTATATTTATGTATGAATTTTCTGTTTTCATATGAATATGATTATGTGGTCATGTATGATGATTGGAGATGATAGTTAAGGAAGCTAGAAGGTGGAAAAAGTGGTTAATTGCAAGCAATTTCTGTTTTGGAAAGAAAATTGGAAACCTAGGGTTTCATGTTCTTCATTCTGCCCGGCACTGTAGCTCATAGTTAGAGGCCGAATTGGCCTTGGGTTAAAACATGAAAGTTGTAGGGAATGATATTGTAGAGATTCCTGAAACATTTCAGGTCAATCGGAGTAACGTAGCTTGGGAAAAGACGGAATTACCCTTGCTGCCCTGGTTCTACCCGAATTTGAGAATTGCTTCTGTACTGGGTTATTTTGGTTGGGAATGCTTCAGAATCGGTTGTTTAGGTCTTCTGATGAATTGTATACCAGTTTCTTAGCTTTCGGATGGTTTTGGAATTACTGGATTTGGACTTAGGTAGCCTGATTTATGATGTGTGCACCAGAATGCGATTTGTGAATCTGTTTTTGCGGTTCTGGTGTAGTATATTGCATTTTGGACCTGGTTTCACTCGAAACTGGGCTGAGTGACCTTCTGTAACATTGTAGCCCTATCTCTTAGCTTCGAAAGGGTGTATCTTTCACCTTCATCCGATAATCTTAGTGCCGGTGGTACCAAAACCGCTAAACGATGCCAAAAACTGTTTTCCGAGTTCGAGCTTAACTTTCATTTCCGGTCATTTTCCTAGCTAAATCTTGTATTTGAATGACTTTGAGCCTATTGAACGGCTGTTGTGATGAATTTATATTCGAGTCGGGCCGGCAAGGGCCTGGACGATTAGATAACGAACCACGGTAGTCTGTTCGGGGATTTTGGGTATTGAGACCCTTGATTCCGGGTATACTCGAGTATTACCATTTCTATTCGGTTACGGTGAGCGGCCCGGTAAAGGGGTGTTTGGTGGACGGAATTTGGTGTAAAGAGGGGTCTACGGACGCGTTGGTTCTATATACGTTGATGGAGAGTCAACTGGTTTGGATCAAGTAATGCGCTGGAAATTTGGCTCCTGAGAGCCACCCGTATCCTTCTGATTTCAATCATTGGTTCCTTTGCTTTACATCTGGCATGTGTACTTGATTTGCTAAACGTGAAATGCCATGATTTTATTGCTATCTGTTTGGTACCTCATTGAGCTAGCTCACCCCTTTCTGTTCCCTTTTGTTTTCCTTACAGGAAAATAAACCCTTTTGGTCTGGATTTGACAAATGGCTGCCAAATTGAGCTAGTTGAACATATCTTTTGTATAGCTCATGTAGTAAAACCCTAAGTGTACTTTTGGGGCGTTTTCTCTTTTGATTTGGCAAACCATGTATATGTATTAACTTTTGAAATCTTTTGTATGTCATTTTGGATTGTAATCGCTAAAGTTCAGATGTGAATGTTTGCGTGCTCTTTCGGTTGGGTTCTGACGGGTCGATTACTATTATGGCCGACTCCGGATTTCATTTTCTTATTTTGGGTTATGTTGCCATTTTGACTTGGTTGCGCGCATTGGTAAGTTCCGGAACGTATTAGATTGACGTAAACGGATCCGTAGTCCTGGCGAGAGCTGGGCAGGCAGTCCGCTAACCCCTTTGGTTCGCCTTAGGGGAAAGTGGGGCTGTCACAAGTGGTATCAGAGCCACTTCGCGTGGTCTCTGCGCGGAGTGAGCTTGGGCCAAGTGGTGTATGGTCCTGATTTCATGAATATGTCAAAGTGCTCGTTTGAGCGTAAGTTATGAACCAGACATGTCATAAGTGTAAAGATCTTTATCATGGGATTTGAGGAAGATAGATATGTATGTCGGGTAGGAATCTGTAATATGGATGATTTACTCTTGGGACCGGCCGGCTCGAGTTGTGAATTATCTTAGATGGGATTCTTGCGCCCGGATACGAAAGATGTGCGGGCTTAGGTTAGAAAGGATTTGGTGAACTAGAAAGGCCTTTCCTCGGTGGATCGTCTATGTTTGTACTTGACTTAACTGGCTGTATGTATGTGTGTGGCTTAATTTTGACCGGCTTGTATGTATATGTTTTGATCTTGTTTGGAATGTATAAATGTGTGTTATCATAAAAGTTTTGAGTGTTACTTACATGCATCGTGCTTATGTTGGTTTAGTATTATTGCCTAGACCAAGTTAAACTCACGGAAGGTACACGGAGTGGACGGGGCCGTGGGCGTGGAAATAGGCAACCTACGCCTGAAAGGGGTACTGGGGAAACCTCATCTGGACCAAACCCTGAACTTAGGGTTGACCCCAATGTCCAAATAGCTGCTGCCATGCAGCAAATGACTGCTTTGCTAGCCCAAGTGGTGCACCAACAAGGTCAAAACCCTAACCCTAACCCTGGGAATCCTGGTAATCACATGGAGGGCGAGGATAGAGCCCTTGAGAGATTTCAGAAGTTCTCCCCACCCAAATTTCTTGGAGGCCCTGATCCTGACGTAGCTGAGAAGTGGCTGGAGAAGATGATCGATATTTTCGCTGCCTTACACTATACCGAGGAGAGACATGTGACATTTGTTGTCTTTCAACTAGAGGGAGCCGCCCGTTCCTGGTGGAATGTCATTCGAATGAAATGGGAAAGAGAACAAACCCTGAGAACGTGGGCAAACTTTATGAGAGAATTTAATGCCAAGTTTTTCCCTCCTCTCATCCAAGAAAAGAAGGAAGATGAATTCATTCGGCTTCGCCAGGGAACACAAACCGTGGCCGAGTATGAGAGTCAATTCACTCGGTTGTCTAAGTTTGCGCCTGAACTGATCATAACCGAACAAAGACGGATAAGGCGTTTTATTCAGGGGCTAAATGTTGAGATTCAAAAGGATTTGGCTGTAGCTCAACTTAGTACCTTTAGTGACGCTGTGGAGAAAGCTCAACGGGTTGAAGATGCGAGGCTACAAGTTAGAAACTTCCAAACCAAGAAAAGGGGCTTTCCTGGGAGCAGCTCGGAACAGGAATATAAGAGCACACCCCCTAAGAGTGGAAAAGGAAACGGGGGAGTACGACAACCGGGGGTGGCCAGTGGTGTCTCACCGGGAGGATCGGTCACTGCTACTCGAGGTCCCTGTGGATATTGCGGAGGGCCAAATCACACGGAGGCAAATTGTTGGAAGAAAGAAGGAAAATGCCTGCGCTGTGGTAGCGCCGAACATCGAATTGCTAACTATCCAGCACGACTGCGTGAAGGGAGAGGGACTCCGCCACCAACCAAGACTAACTCTCAGCAACCAGCTAAGACCAACCCTGGACAGTCGAAAGGAGAAGGGACTGGAGCGAAAGTACCGGCTCGAGTATATTCCCTGGAGCATCATCAGGTCCCTGACTCGTCTGAGGACGTAGAAGGTAAGATCCGTTGGGTACCTTAGATTTGGTGGATTCCGCTGATAAGAAAATTTCGAGGACGAAATTTCTTTAAGGGGGAGAGAGTGTGAGGACCCGTAATTTTCTTAATTTCTAGGTTTTAATTTCTTTTAATTATACGTTTTTCCACCTTTTCTTTATTCGAAAAATTGTGCAAATAAATTTTATGAGTAAATATAGCTTTTAAATGATTTTTCTAGTATCGGTTAGTTTTTGAGAAATTATGAGCGTATATCGGATATGGGACCCACTAGTGCGAAAAGTTTGGAAAAATTCGGCCTATTAGGGTAAATTCCGGATACTGGTGGAAATTTATCGGGTGTTAAGAGATAAGTAGAGGATGTGAAGGGATTGATGTGAGAGTGAAAAAGAAGGATAGGATTGCATTTAAAGAGGTGACATGTGTCACTATGAGGTTGGTGGCAACTTATGACTTACTATTCATTTTTTTTTACCTTTTGACCAATTGGTTAAATATCTTAAAATTACCACAAAAATCACCATTTCTTACCTCTATAGTGGCCGGCCACCTTGAGCAAGGAAGGAAGAAGAACTCTTCAAAGTTTGGCAACTATCTAGCTCAAATCCTCCAAAACACTTGCTTGATTTTGTTTCTACTCCATAAAATCCCTCCATTTGGTGCTAGTGAGTGATTTGGTGAAGTTTTTTTGGAGAAGCTAAGGTGTCCTACAACTCTCCCTCTCTTGTTTACTAGGTGAGTGGTATATGAACTTGCCCCTACACTTAATGAAGCTTGAGTTGTGCTTAGTGGAAGCTAAAGTGTTGAATTTTGTGTTTTAATTCTTGTTTTTGGATGAAATGGTGAAGTTTACAATTTATTGGTGATTTTTCTGGTTTCATATGATCATGATGTTGTGGTTATCTATGATGGTTTTTAATGATGTTTAATGACTCTAGGAGGTGGAAAAAGTGATTAATTGCAACCAATTTCTGTTTTGGACCAAAAATTGAAAAGTGAGGGTTTTGTGATGAACATTCTGTCCGAATTTTTAGGTCATAGATAGAGGCCGAATTGGCCTTGTCTCAAAACATGAAAGTTGTAGGTATTGATGTTTTAATGGTGCCTGTAAAATTTCAGGTCAATTGGAGTAGTGTAGAATGAGATAAGCCGAATTTACTGTTGCTGTTCTGGGTTCATCAGGATGTAAGAACTGCGCCTGTAATGGGTTGTTTTGACTGGAATTGTTTTGGATTTGGGTGTTGAGGTCTTCTGATTAAATGTAGCTTGATGTCCTAGCTACCATATGCCTTTGGAATTTCTGAATTTGGACCTGTATAGACTGAGTTGTACTGATTACAGCATAGTGTGATTTGTAAACCTGCAATTACGGTTCTGGTTTGGTATTCAGCATATTTGACCTAGTTGTGCTAGGATTTGGACTGAGTGGCCTTCTATATTGTTGTAGCCCTGTATTTTAGCTTCGATATGGTGGGTCTTACACCCTCATCCGATAAGCGTACCGCATTTTGTGCCATTACCGCATAAGGAGGCCAAAACTGTTTTTGTTGTTAGGGCTAATATAGTTACATTTCCTGATTTTTCTGGTTTCCTTTAATGCTTGTATATTCCTATGGAACCTTATTTTGGTAATACTTGGCCTTGGTTTATGATTTGTAAACAAATCTTATTGTGTTTATTTGAATAGTTTTAGGGCTTGTTTTTATTCCGATCATTTCCTAGCTAACTTTTGTACTTGTACTACTTTGAGCCTAGTGAACGGCTTTTGGGGAATGAGATGAATTTTCTGTGAGATGTTGGGACTGATTTGAGGAAATAATGAAGCCATGATGGCTGGAAAATAGGTAAAAACAAGGGATATGCTGCCGAAAGTTTACTTGAAGGCTAGTTGGATTTACTTGTGATTTGAGCAAAGGGCTTTTGGGTTGTTTGCGCCTAGGTCTCCATGTTACCTTTTCGTTTCCAAGAAAATCATGTTTTCCACCCTTGCATTAGTATTTATTTGGCAAGGCGTACGACGTGTAGTCGAGCCTCACTTGTGCATTCCGTTTACTCGATTTTGGATATGAAACCTTCAATTAGTTTACTTTGATTATTTTAGGGTTTCTTGGCGATTAAGGCCAATCTGAAGTGAAAACTTTTGAAGTTGAGCAGGTGAGTGTACCACTCCCCTCCATTGCTGTTTAACTTGATTTCTGCTCTGCAATCTGTTTAATTTGTTTGAGACGAGGGTGTACTTTATCACACTCGTTCTCTTGTCTGTTCATATGCCAATTTACTATGCAAAATTTGAATCTGTTATCTGTGTCTGCATCTGTTCGGATTTCTGTGACCTATGAGCTCAATCCTGTGGCTAAGTTATTCGAGTCGGGCCGGCAAGGGCCTGGACGATTAGATAACGAACCACGGTAGTCTGTTCGGGGATTTTGGGTATTGAGACCCTTGATTCCGGGTATACTCGAGTATTACCATTTCTGTTCGGTTACGGTGAACGGGCCCGGTAAAGGGGTGTTTGGTGGACGGAATTCGGTGTAAAGAGGGGTCTACAGACGCGTTGGTTCTATATACGTTGACGGAGAGTCAACTGGTTTGGATCAAGTACTGCGCTGGAAATTTGGCTCCTGAGAGCCACCCGTATCCTTCTGATTTGAATCATTGGTTCCTTTGCTTTACATCTGACATGTGTACGTGATTTGCTAAACGTGAAATGCCATGATTTTATTGCTATCTGTTTGGTACCTCATTGAGCTAGCTCACCCCTTTCTGTTCCCTTTTGTTTTCCTTACAGGAAAATAAACCCTTTTGGTCTGGATTTGACAAATGGCTGCCAAATTGAGCTAGTTGAACATATCTTTTGTATAGCTCATGTAGTAAAACCCTAAGTGTACTTTTGGGGCGTTTTCTCTTTTGATTTGGCAAACCGTGTATATGTATTAACTTTTGAAAATTTTTGTATGTCATTTTGGATTGTAATCGCTAAAGTTCAGATGTGAATGTTTGCGTGCTCTTTCGGTTGGGTTCTGACGGGTCGGTTACTATTATGGCCGACTCCGGATTTCATTTTCTTATTTTGGGTTATGTTGCCATTTTGACTTGGTTGCGCGCATTGGTAAGTTCCGGAACGTATTAGATTGACGTAAACGGATCCGTAGTCCTGGCGAGAGCTGGGCAGGCAGTCTGCTAACCCCTTTGGTTCGCCTTAGGGGAAAGTGGGGCTGTCACAAGTTCTCTGTAGCGTATCCTAGGTGTGAAGTTTAGGATGCCGGACTGTGGGTTTGGGTTGAAATATCAGTGATTCTTGCGGGATGTCTTGACTTGATTGGTACAAGATGGAATGGAATGTTGAGGACGACATTCTTTTAAGAAGGGGAGATTGTGACGCCCTGAAAGAATGAGTGTGAGAACTCACAACTTTTTATATATTTTCGCGACATTATTTTGTTTACTCGTTTATAATTTTGTGCCTTTCTTCAATATATTAATTTCCTACACATTTTTATAAGGGAATATAGTTTTCAAATCATTTCCTTGATACAAGTTAGTCCACGTTAATTTTGAAGTATATTTTGGACGTGGGACCCGCTAGTGCGGTAAATGCATTATATTTTTGACAACTTGTTGGAATTTTGTATTAAGTGATATTATTTTACAAGGTGTTAAGAGATTTGTATTGGAGAGACAAAAAGATAAGTTTTAAACCAAAAGGGTGACAAGTGTCACCTTGTGATTTAATCTTGGACTTTGACCACTATTCATGCCTTTACCCTTTAAACCAAAATTGACCCAAAATTCTTCTTATTTTGAAGCTCCTTGGCCGACTTTCTTGCTGGGAAGAAAAGAAAAGAAAGCTCTCAACTTTCTTGCCTCTAAACTTGCTCAATCTTTCAAGCCAACCGATTAAACTTGAATTTCCTCCATAAAAATCCTTAGCTTAGTAGTAGTAAGGTTGTTGGTGAAGTTGTTTGGAAGAAATTGGTGCTAAGTTGCTTACTTTCTTGAGATTGCAAGGTGAGTAACTAGGAAATTCTTTCTTTAGTCTTGATAATGTCAAATTAATGACTTGTGTTGGTTAAAGATGCGATTTGGAGGAAGATTTCTTGATTTTGGTAGAAATTGGTGAAGTTTTATATTTATGTATGAATTTTCTGTTTTCAAATGAATATGATTATGTGGTCATGTATGATGATTGGAGATGATAGTTAAGGAAGCTAGAAGGTGGAAAAAGTGGTTAATTGCAAGCAATTTCTGTTTTGGAAAGAAAATTGGAAACCTAGGGTTTCATGTTCTTCATTCTGCCCGGCACTGTAGCTCATAGTTAGAGGCCGAATTGGCCTTGGGTTAAAACATGAAAGTTGTAGGGAATGATATTGTAGAGATTCCTGAAAAATTTCAGGTCAATCGGAGTAACGTAGCTTGGGAAAAGACGGAATTACCCTTGCTGCCCTGGTTCTACCCGAATTTGAGAATTGCTTCTGTACTGGGTTATTTTGGTTGGGAATGCTTCAGAATCGGTTGTTTAGGTCTTCTGATGAATTGTACACCAGTTTCTTAGCTTTCGGATGGCTTTGGAATTACTGGATTTGGACTTAGGTAGCCTGATTTATGATGTGTGCACCAGAATGCGATTTGTGAATCTGTTTTTGCGGTTCTGGTGTAGTATATTGCATTTTTGACCTGGTTGCACTCGAAACTGGGCTGAGTGACCTTTTGTAACATTGTAGCCCTATCTCTTAGCTTCGAAAGGGTGTATCTTGTACCTTCATCCGATAATCGTAGTGCCGGTGGTACCAAAACCGCTAAACGATGCCAAAAACTGTTTTCCGAGTTCGAGCTTAACTTTCATTTCCGGTCATTTTCCTAGCTAAATCTTGTATTTGAATGACTTTGAGCCTATTGAACGGCTGTTGTGATGAATTTATATTCCGTATGACTTTGGGACTGGCTGAGGAAATAATGAAGCCATGACGGCTGGAAAAGTAAGGAAATTAAGGGGATATGCTGTCCGATCTTTGAAAGCATTTGATGGCTTTGAGTTTGAGTTGAAGGGCTTGGATTCGGACAAGGTAATGATATATGATGGACGATTCCTGAGCCGTGGAGGTGAGTGATCCTAAACCATTTCCAAAGTTACTTTTGAACCGTTTCTTGCATTATTTACTCGACTGCATCTCATGCGTGCTTGCATGTGAATTCATGATATGATTTTGGCTTCAATGAGTTCTTGGGGAGTCTTGTGCTGGACACCAACGTCTCCACCTCTGTTCATTTGGAGCAAATGGCTCCGGAGCTCAAAAAGGGGCTCCCTCTTACTGTTTACTGTTACTGGGTCTTTTGAGCGTTGGGTGTGTAAGTGCAATGATTTCACTGGCTCACGAGAGCAAAATACGTACATTTGATCTCTGAATCATGACATCAGGGAAATACGTGACTGTGAAATATATTGGATGACTGCTTTTACTAGTTACTCACTGAGCTTCTAGCTCACCCCAAAACTATTTTATTCCCCTCCACAGGGCTCGTGGCGAAGGAAAGCTTGTAGTACTTATTCACGTGACTGGATGGCTTATATCTTGTACAGTTTGGATTTCGAATCATTTTATGTATAATTTGGGGAATAGTTTCCGCTTCGCTTATGACTTGTATTTATTGGAGAATTTGATGTAAATTTGAGATATATCTTGTAATTTAATTGAGGACTGTAGTGACTGACTGAGTCCCGGCGAGAGTTGGGCAGGCGACCCGCCGAACCCTTTGGTTCGCCTTAGGGTGAGGTGGGGCTGTCACAGGTGGTATCAGAGTTTAGGCTTCAGTTCTCCGTAGCGTATCCTAGGTTTGAAGTTTAGGATGCCGGACTGTGGGTTTGGGTTGAAATATCAGTGATTCTTGCGGGATGTCTTGACTTGATTGGTACAAGATGGAATGGAATGTTGAGGACGACATTCTTTTAAGAAGGGGAGATTGTGACGCCCTGAAAGAATGAGTGTGAGAACTCACAACTTTTTATATATTTTCGCGACATTATTTTGTTTACTCGTTTATAATTTTGTGCCTTTCTTCAATATATTAATTTCCTACACATTTTTATAAGGGAATATAGTTTTCAAATCATTTCCTTGATACAAGTTAGTCCACGTTAATTTTGAAGTATATTTTGGACGTGGGACCCGCTAGTGCGGTAAATGCATTATATTTTTGACAACTTGTTGGAATTTTGTATTAAGTGATATTATTTTACAAGGTGTTAAGAGATTTGTATTGGAGAGACAAAAAGATAAGTTTTAAACCAAAAGGGTGACAAGTGTCACCTTGTGATTTAATCTTGGACTTTGACCACTATTCATGCCTTTACCCTTTAAACCAAAATTGACCCAAAATTCTTCTTATTTTGAAGCTCCTTGGCCGACTTTCTTGCTGGGAAGAAAAGAAAAGAAAGCTCTCAACTTTCTTGCCTCTAAACTTGCTCAATCTTTCAAGCCAACCGATTAAACTTGAATTTCCTCCATAAAAATCCTTAGCTTAGTAGTAGTAAGGTTGTTGGTGAAGTTGTTTGGAAGAAATTGGTGCTAAGTTGCTTACTTTCTTGAGATTGCAAGGTGAGTAACTAGGAAATTCTTTCTTTAGTCTTGATAATGTCAAATTAATGACTTGTGTTGGTTAAAGATGCGATTTGGTGGAAGATTTCTTGATTTTGGTAGAAATTGGTGAAGTTTTATATTTATGTATGAATTTTCTGTTTTCATATGAATATGATTATGTTGTCATGTATGATGATTGGAGATGATAGTTAAGGAAGCTAGAAGGTTAAAAAAGTGGTTAATTGCAAGCAATTTCTGTTTTGGAAAGAAAATTGGAAACCTAGGGTTTCATGTTCTTCATTCTGCCCGGCACTGTAGCTCATAGTTAGAGGCCGAATTGGCCTTGGGTTAAAACATGAAAGTTGTAGGGAATGATATTTTAGAGATTCCCGAAAAATTTCAGGTCTATCGGAGTAACGTAGCTTGGGAAAAGACGGAATTACCCTTGCTGCCCTGGTTCTACCCGAATTTGAGAATTGCTTCTGTACTGGGTTATTTTGATTGGGAATGCTTCAGAATCGGTTGTTTAGGTCTTCTGATGAATTGTATACCAGTTTCTTAGCTTTCGGATGGCTTTGGAATTACTGGATTTGGACTTAGGTAGCCTGATTTATGATGTGTGCACCAGAATGCGATTTGTGAATCTGTTTTTGCGGTTCTGGTGTAGTATATTGCATTTTTGACCTGGTTGCACTCGAAACTGGGCTGAGTGACATTCTGTAACATTCTGTAACATTTTTGGAGCGTCAGTTGTGACTCTTTAAAATGGTACACGTAAGATATGACTTGATGAGCTTCGTTTAAAACCATATGGTCTGAGTCGTGAAGTTTTTTTTTAGTTTGAATTCTTGTACTTGTGTACCCGATATTTTTCCTGAGGAAATGCTCGTGAATTTTAACGTACGATGATGTGAATAGAAATTATGATTGAGTTTGAGATAAGTTGTAATGGCACAGGTTAGAGCGCATAAGATTTTGTCTTGTACTCAAGACTTAACTGAATGAGGAAATTGAAATAATGACTTGGACTTGTCCAATAAGTGTTGGCTTGGGTTTTGATACATTATGGTGGTGGCTGGATTGTTGAGAAAATTTTTGATTTTTCAACCTTCATCTAGTCTTCTTGTTTGATTAAGGATGGCACCACCCGATTTGTAAGTGTTGGGATTTGAACTACTTGAACTGCCTGAGACTGACTTTGAATTGTCGGAAATTGACAAGGCTGAGTTCACTTGAGACTTGAACATTGTTTAGGCAAATGTGCTTTTACGTACACTTAGTGGTCGTGATTTGACTAAATATATGGTATTTCATTTACGCATGAGCAAGTAGTTTGGTTTGTATACGACCTGTAAGTAGACTTGAATTTGAATCGGCTAGTGTACCTTACATACACTGGATAGACCTGACCTAATTGAAAATAGAGTATCTCTTTTACTCTTGAGCAAGTATCTTGATTTATATATGATCTGTATGTGGATTTGAGTTTGATGACTGCTTGAGAGTGTGAATTACTGGGCATAAGCTAGGTGAGGGAGTTTCTACTCGTACCCGTGTTCCTTGAACCTGAAATAATTGACCCTGCTTTTGAACCGATATACTTGAACCCTGCTTTTGACTCTGTTTCTGAACATTTTCGTACTTGTTTGGTTATAGACCGGCTACTACTCTTCTGTAGCGATTGAACAGAACCTCTCTGGTGAGGCATTGCCTGTTGTGTTTTAAAGCACCGCCATTCTTCTGGCGAGGCATGCCTGTTGTGTTATAAAGCACCATCAGGGATGAAATTCTTGAACTGAACCTCTCTGATGAGGTATTGCCTGTTGTGTTTTAAAGCACCGTCATTCTTCTGGCGAGGCATACCTGTTGTGTTTCCAAGCACCATCAGAGATGAAACTTTGACTTGAGGCTCTCTGGTGAAGTTTAGCCGTTGTGCTAGCTTGTTGTGTTATAAAGCACCACCAGGGCCAATTTCTTGAGCTAAGATCCTCTGGTGAAGTTTAGCCGTTGTGCTAACTTGTTGTGTTATAAAGCACCACCAAGGATGAAATTTTGTATTGTGGTTCTTTGGCGAGGTATAGCTGTTGTGCTAACCTGTTGTGTTGTCCAGCACCGCCATGGACAAAATCTTGCATCTGAGACTTTCTGGTGAAGTATAGCTGAGTGCTAGCTTGTTGTGTTATAAAGCACCACCAGGGGTAATTTCTCACCTGAGATATCGTTATGTCCAGAATTATTTTTCCAAATACCAGGGACTTTAAGTCCGATTTCGAGCCCTTTTTGTATAAGGATCCAGTTACTCGTCTGATTATCTATTGGATCAAGAATATTTGATAAGTTGGATTGGAGTACTTTTAGTACTTGATTGTACTGAGTGATTCTTAGTATGTGATTGACCTTTGAGATATTTGATCTGATTAGTATTTGATTATGATAAGCGAGATTGAAATGATTCTTAATACGTGATTAGTATTTGATTATGATAAGCGAGATTGAAATGATTCTTAATACGTGATTGACTATCGAGAACTATTTTGATCTGATTAGTACAAGTTGGAATGTCGAGGACGACATTCTTTTAAGGAGGGGAGTTGTAACGCCCCGAGGCAGAAGAAAAGGAAAAATTTCTGGTGAATAGAGTTTTGTGAGGAATCCGGCCCACATAAATCTGGAAGAAATTCGGTCCGCATAAACAGCTTAAAGAGCCAGCTCTTTAAGGCTTTCCGATAAGGACTAAAATACCCTTTTATTTGAAAATTATTATTTATCAAAGCCCACTACCCAAATATTTCACACTAAGTGTAAATAAATCTAGAAAATAGGGTTTTACGCTTCGGTTTCAAGTTTGGAGCGAAATTAGGGTTTTCGCGAATTTTAGCCGGATGAATTTTCGGTACAGAGTAAGAATTAATTTGGAGATTAAAACTGACTTTTAAGTGAGAAATAAGATGTGACTAGTGGCAATGATATAAGGTTTGTGAATGGGAAGTGAAAAACCTAGTACGTGAGTTTTTAAGAAAAACGGCGCGATCCGGCGGGTCCCGCGCATTACCGATTGAACGCACTGCTTGACCACCATTTTTCTTACCCAACAAGTTTGTTGACTTTTGTACATAATATCTTCTTAAATTGCAGCAAGGTTGACCGGAAATTGTGGCTCAAAGGCAAGGAAAGAAAGAGAAAAATTTTGTGGCCAAGATTAGTCCAAGTGTTTGCCCAATTTGTGGACACCATTAGTCCTAATCCTCTTGCTTTATTATAAGGCAACTAAGCTCCATTTCTCTTCATATTTTCTGCCAAGGAGCCGAGAGAGAGAGAGGGGAAGAACAAGAGAGAAATTTCTTCATTTCATCTTCAAATCCAACAACTTAGGAAGAAATCCAACAAAGTAAACCGATTAAACTTGTTCTTGAGTGACTAGCTAGTGGCTTGTGGTGTGATTTTTGAAGGAGAAAGCTTGGGCTACTTGTAGTGACTTCTAGTCAAGGTAAGAGAGCTTATCTCTCTAAGTTTTACTTTCAATTTTGTTAAATTAAGCTTGGCAACTTGCTCTTGTGGTGAGATCATGGATGATGAGCATGTTTTAGAAGTTTTCCCCAATTTATTTGATGAACTAGGGCTTGTGGAAATTCTGCCCAAATTGTTGTAAGATGCTTATATGTTGCAATTGAAGTTTTATAAGGTGTTGTGGTAGTGATTAGACCAAGAAATTAAGGAAAGTTGCACTAGAAACTCAAAATTCCAAAATCTGGAAAATTTTCCCAACATTCTGTCCGAATTTTTATCTGTGTGTTAGAGGCCGAATTGGCCTTAGCTCAAAGAAGAAAAGTTGTAGAGAATATAATTTTATAGGTACCTACAAAATTTCAGCTCAATCGGAGTAACGTAGGATGTTAAAAGTCCAAAATACCCTTACTGTTCTAAGTATTTCCCAGCAGTCCGTTTCTTCAGTTAAGTCCAGTTTATCACGTTTTTTGACCAGGATCCATTCCGATTTAGCTCTGGGCCAAAACATGAAAGTTGTAGTGTTCTGAAGTAGCTTTAAAATGCCTCTAAGAACATCTGATTCGGACTTGTGTACTCTGAGTTATGACCATTACAGTGTTCTGCGTTTAAACAGCTGACGAATTGGTTTCTGGTTTAGTAATTTGAGAATTTGACCAAGTTACATTAGAAACTGGACTCAGTGACCTTCATGAACATTGTAGCCCTGTGTCTTAGCTTCGAAACGGCATAGGTTTCACCTCAATCCGATAATCGTAGCCTCAGATATGTTATTTCCTCTTTCATACGTCAAATCTGTTTTGTGCTAGATTGAATTTCTGCACTTGCTATCGTTGTGAATCTTATTATTATGATATTGTGAGCCTATGGAACGGCTCTTGTCATGAATTGCTGATATATGTGATGTTGGGTTTTGGTTGAGGAAAAATAATGAAGCCTAAATGGCTGGAAAATTAAGTAAACGCAAAGGGCATGCTGCCCGAATTTTTACTCGAGAACTAGAAAATTATATTTGCAACTTGAGTGAAGGTTAAGTGATTACCACTTGAACTAGCGAGAACTTTTGCTACTTTGTTATCGATGGTTATACGTTGGAAACCTAAACGAACTTGTACTCTTGAGGAAAAGATATAATGGCCAATGTAAACTTATATTTCCTTGTACTTTTAACTCAAGTATTGTTTCCAAGTATATATGCTACAAAAACCTTATGATTTGAAAAGCGAGCAAGTGTTTCACGAATGCCTTTCAAATGAATTTCAATTGGTTGATTCTTATGAACGGAACGTTTAAGTTTCAAATCTTACTCGTGTTTCAAAGTTCTCAAATTGGATTTCTATCGCAGATCTGGACTCCAAACCTAGAGTATAATTGAACGTGACTACTTGAAGCACTATAGTTTGAGTGAGTGATCCCTCGACTGTTCCCAAAGTTACTTTTGAACTAATTCTTGCATTTATTACTCCTTTGCATATCATTTGGGGTTCGGGTGTGTGCCATGACATAATTTGGCTCCAATGGGTTCCTGGAAAGTCTTGTGCTTAGAACCAATGTCTCTACTATTGTTTACACATTCTTTGGAGCACGATGGCTCCTTACTTTTGTTTCACGGTTACTTGATCTAAACGAGCATTGGATATTTAAGTACAAGAACTTCAATGGCTCACATGAGCAATAAATGAACATTTGATTACTGCATCATGACATCATATCAATGCTTTATTGTGAAATATACTTGGCTGTTGATTTTACTGGTCACTCGCTGAGCTTCTAGCTCACCCCCTATTATTTTTTTCTCCCCACAGGGATCGAAGTAAAGGAAGAACTTGTTTTTGGATCTTTGTGTGGCTGGATGGCGTACATCTTGTATAGTTTAGTTTTGGTTTTGGTTTATGTACTTTTGGGCTTGTATAAATATTTGAAATTGAATCGGATGTAAATCTATATTTTACGCTTAGAATTGGTTTCCGCTTCGCTTATATGTAATTAGAATTGGATGTATTATTTGTTGTACCTTGTAATTTACTTGAGGAATGTAGTAAGTGAGTGAGTCCCGGCGAGAGCTGGGCAGGCGGCCCGCTAAACCCTCTGGTACGCCTTAGGGGGAGGTGGGGTCATTACAGATGGTATCAGAGCTTAGGCTTCAGATCTTTGTAGTGTATCCTAGGCTTAAAGTTTAGGATGCCGTTCTGTGGGATTGGTTTGTACGTTCAGTGCTCTTTTGGAGCGTCAGTTGTGACTCTTTAAAATGGTACACGTAAGATATGACTTGATGAGCTTCGTTTAAAACCATATGGTCTGAGTCGTGAAGTTTTTTTTTAGTTTGAATTCTTGTACTTGTGTACCCGATATTTTTCCTGAGGAAATGCTCGTGAATTTTAACGTACGATGATGTGAATAGAAATTATGATTGAGTTTGAGATAAGTTGTAATGGCACAGGTTAGAGCGCATAAGATTTTGTCTTGTACTCAAGACTTAACTGAATGAGGAAATTGAAATAATGACTTGGACTTGTCCAATAAGTGTTGGCTTGGGTTTTGATACATTATGGTGGTGGCTGGATTGTTGAGAAAATTTTTGATTTTTCAACCTTCATCTAGTCTTCTTGTTTGATTAAGGATGGCACCACCCGATTTGTAAGTGTTGGGATTTGAACTACTTGAACTGCCTGAGACTGACTTTGAATTGTCGGAAATTGACTAGGCTGAGTTCACTTGAGACTTGAACATTGTTTAGGCAAATGTGCTTTTACGTACACTTAGTGGTCGTGATTTGACTAAATATATGGTATTTCATTTACGCATGAGCAAGTAGTTTGGTTTGTATACGACCTGTAAGTAGACTTGAATTTGAATCGGCTAGTGTACCTTACATACACTGGATAGACCTGACCTAATTGAAAATAGAGTATCTCTTTTACTCTTGAGCAAGTATCTTGATTTATATATGATCTGTATGTGGATTTGAGTTTGATGACTGCTTGAGAGTGTGAATTACTGGGCATAAGCTAGGTGAGGGAGTTTCTACTCGTACCCGTGTTCCTTGAACCTGAAATAATTGACCCTGCTTTTGAACCGATATACTTGAACCCTGCTTTTGACTCTGTTTCTGAACATTTTCGTACTTGTTTGGTTATAGACCGGCTACTACTCTTCTGTAGCGATTGAACAGAACCTCTCTGGTGAGGCATTGCCTGTTGTGTTTTAAAGCACCGCCATTCTTCTGGTGAGGCATGCCTGTTGTGTTATAAAGCACCATCAGGGATGAAATTGTTGAACTGAACCTCTCTGATGAGGTATTGCCTGTTGTGTTTTAAAGCACCGTCATTCTTCTGGCGAGGCATACCTGTTGTGTTTCCAAGCACCATCAGAGATGAAACTTTGACTTGAGGCTCTCTGGTGAAGTTTAGCCGTTGTGCTAGCTTGTTGTGTTATAAAGCACCACCAGGGCCAATTTCTTGAGCTAAGATCCTCTGGTGAAGTTTAGCCGTTGTGCTAACTTGTTGTGTTATAAAGCACCACCAAGGATGAAATTTTGTATTGTGGTTCTTTGGCGAGGTATAGCTGTTGTGCTAACCTGTTGTGTTGTCCAGCACCGCCATGGACAAAATCTTGCATCTGAGACTTTCTGGTGAAGTATAGCTGAGTGCTAGCTTGTTGTGTTATAAAGCACCACCAGGGGTAATTTCTCACCTGAGATATCGTTATGTCCAGAATTATTTTTCCAAATACCAGGGACTTTAAGTCCGATTTCGAGCCCTTTTTGTATAAGGATCCAGTTACTCGTCTGATTATCTATTGGATCAAGAATATTTGATAAGTTGGATTGGAGTACTTTTAGTACTTGATTGTACTGAGTGATTCTTAGTATGTGATTGACCTTTGAGATATTTGATCTGATTAGTATTTGATTATGATAAGCGAGATTGAAATGATTCTTAATACGTGATTAGTATTTGATTATGATAAGCGAGATTGAAATGATTCTTAATACGTGATTGACTATCGAGAACTATTTTGATCTGATTAGTACAAGTTGGAATGTCGAGGACGACATTCTTTTAAGGAGGGGAGTTGTAACGCCCCGAGGCAGAAGAAAAGGAAAAATTTCTGGTGAATAGAGTTTTGTGAGGAATCCGGCCCACATAAATCTGGAAGAAATTCGGTCCGCATAAACAGCTTAAAGAGCCAGCTCTTTAAGGCTTTCCGATAAGGACTAAAATACTCTTTTATTTGAAAATTATTATTTATCAAAGCCCACTACCCAAATATTTCACACTAAGTGTAAATAAATCTAGAAAATAGGGTTTTACGCTTCGGTTTCAAGTTTGGAGCGAAATTAGGGTTTTCGCGAATTTTAGCCGGATGAATTTTCGGTACAGAGTAAGAATTAATTTGGAGATTAAAACTGACTTTTAAGTGAGAAATAAGATGTGACTAGTGGCAATGATATAAGGTTTGTGAATGGGAAGTGAAAAACCTAGTACGTGAGTTTTTAAGAAAAACGGCGCGATCCGGCGGGTCCCGCGCATTACCGATTGAACGCACTGCTTGACCACCATTTTTCTTACCCAACAAGTTTGTTGACTTTTGTACATAATATCTTCTTAAATTGCAGCAAGGTTGACCGGAAATTGTGGCTCAAAGGCAAGGAAAGAAAGAGAAAAATTTTGTGGCCAAGATTAGTCCAAGTGTTTGCCCAATTTGTGGACACCATTAGTCCTAATCCTCTTGCTTTATTATAAGGCAACTAAGCTCCATTTCTCTTCATATTTTCTGCCAAGGAGCCGAGAGAGAGTGAGGGGAAGAACAAGAGAGAAATTTCTTCATTTCATCTTCAAATCCAACAACTTAGGAAGAAATCCAACAAAGTAAACCGATTAAACTTGTTCTTGAGTGACTAGCTAGTGGCTTGTGGTGTGATTTTTGAAGGAGAAAGCTTGGGCTACTTGTAGTGACTTCTAGTCAAGGTAAGAGAGCTTATCTCTCTAAGTTTTACTTTCAATTTTGTTAAATTAAGCTTGGCAACTTGCTCTTGTGGTGAGATCATGGATGATGAGCATGTTTTAGAAGTTTTCCCCAATTTATTTGATGAACTAGGGCTTGTGGAAATTCTGCCCAAATTGTTGTAAGATGCTTATATGTTTCAATTGAAGTTTTATAAGGTGTTGTGGTAGTGATTAGACCAAGAAATTAAGGAAAGTTGCACTAGAAACTCAAAATTCCAAAATCTGGAAAATTTTCCCAACATTCTGTCCGAATTTTTATCTGTGTGTTAGAGGCCGAATTGGCCTTAGCTCAAAGAAGAAAAGTTGTAGAGAATGGAATTTTATAGGTGCCTACAAAATTTCAGCTCAATCGGAGCAACGTAGGATGTGAAAAGTCCAAAATACCCTTACTGTTCTAAGTATTTCCCAGCAGTCCGTTTCTTCAGTTAAGTCCAGTTTATCACGTTTTTTGACCAGGATCCATTCCGATTTAGCTCTGGGCCAAAACATGAAAGTTGTAGTGTTCTGAAGTAGCTTTAAAATGCCTCTAAGAACATCTGATTCGGACTTGTGTACTCTGAGTTATGACCATTACAGTGTTCTGCGTTTAAACTGCTGACGAATTGGTTTCTGGTTTAGTAATTTGAGAATTTGACCAAGTTACATTAGAAACTGGACTCAGTGACCTTCATGAACATTGTAGCCCTGTGTCTTAGCTTCGAAACGGCATAGGTTTCACCTCAATCCGATAGGCGTAGCCTCGGATATGTTATTTCCGCTTTCATACGTCAAATCTATTTTGTGCTAGATTGAATATCTGCACTTGCTATCGTTGTGAATCTTATTATTATGATATTGTGAGCCTATGGAACGGCTTTTGTCATGAATTGCTGATATATGTGATGTT
Source organism: Coffea eugenioides (assembly GCF_003713205.1). NCBI lineage: Eukaryota > Viridiplantae > Streptophyta > Magnoliopsida > Gentianales > Rubiaceae > Coffea > Coffea eugenioides. Next base: position 19,675,807 of record NC_040039.1, read on the forward strand.
GGGTTTTGGTTGAGGAAAAATAATGAAGCCTAAATGGCTGGAAAATTAAGTAAATGCAAAGGGCATGCTGCCCGAATTTTTACTCGAGAACTAGAAAATTATATTTGCAACTTGAGTGAAGGTTAAGTGATTACCACTTGAACTAGCGAGAACTTTTGCTACTTTGTTATCGATGGTTATACGTTGGAAACCTAAACGAACTTGTACTCTTGAGGAAAAGATATAATGGCCAATGTAAACTTATATTTCCTTGTACTTTTAACTCAAGTATTGTTTCCAAGTATATATGCTACAAAAACCTTATGATTTGAAAAGCGAGCAAGTGTTTCACGAATGCCTTTCAAATGAATTTCAATTGGTTGATTCTTATGAACGGAACGTTTAAGTTTCAAATCTTACTCGTGTTTCAAAGTTCTCAAATTGGATTTCTATCGCAGATCTGGACTCCAAACCTGGAGTATAATTGAACGTGACTACTTGAAGCACTATAGTTTGAGTGAGTGATCCCTCGACTGTTCCCAAAGTTACTTTTGAACTAATTCTTGCATTTATTACTCCTTTGCATATCATTTGGGGTTCGGGTGTGTGCCATGACATAATTTGGCTCCAATGGGTTCCTGGAAAGTCTTGTGCTTAGAACCAATGTCTCTACTATTGTTTACACATTCTTTGGAGCACGATGGCTCCTTACTTTTGTTTCACGGTTACTTGATCTAAACGAGCATTGGATATTTAAATACAAGATCTTCAATGGCTCACATGAGCAATAAATGAACATTTGATTACTGCATCATGACATCATATCAATGCTTTATTGTGAAATATACTTGGCTGTTGATTTTACTGGTCACTCGCTGAGCTTCTAGCTCACCCCCTATTATTTTTTTCTCCCCACAGGGATCGAAGTAAAGGAAGAACTTGTTTTTGGATCTTTGTGTGGCTGGATGGCGTACATCTTGTATAGTTTAGTTTTGGTTTTGGTTTATGTACTTTTGGGCTTGTATAAATATTTGAAATTGAATCGGATGTAAATCTATATTTTACGCTTAGAATTGGTTTCCGCTTCGCTTAAGATATGTAATTTTGGAGAATTGGATGTATTATTTGAGTTGTACCTTGTAATTTACTTGAGGAATGTAGTAAGTGAGTGAGTCTCGGCGAGAGCTGGGCAGGCGGCCCGCTAAACCCTCTGGTACGCCTTAGGGGGAGGTGGGGTAGTTACAGTTTAGGCTTCAGTTCTCCGTAGCGTATCCTAGGTTTGAAGTTTAGGATGCCGGACTGTGGGTTTGGGTTGAAATATCAGTGATTCTTGCGGGATGTCTTGACTTGATTGGTACAAGATGGAATGGAATGTTGAGGACGACATTCTTTTAAGAAGGGGAGATTGTGACGCCCTGAAAGAATGAGTGTGAGAACTCACAACTTTTTATATATTTTCGCGACATTATTTTGTTTACTCGTTTATAATTTTGTGCCTTTCTTCAATATATTAATTTCCTACACATTTTTATAAGGGAATATAGTTTTCAAATCATTTCCTTGATACAAGTTAGTCCACGTTAATTTTGAAGTATATTTTGGACGTGGGACCCGCTAGTGCGGTAAATGCATTATATTTTTTACAACTTGTTGGAATTTTGTATTAAGTGATATTATTTTACAAGGTGTTAAGAGATTTGTATTGGAGAGACAAAAAGTTTTTTAAACCAAAAGGGTGACAAGTGTCACCTTGTGATTTAATCTTGGACTTTGACCACTATTCATGCCTTTACCCTTTAAACCAAAATTGACCCAAAATTCTTCTTATTTTGAAGCTCCTTGGCCGACTTTCTTGCTGGGAAGAAAAGAAAAGAAAGCTCTCAACTTTCTTGCCTCTAAACTTTCTCTCTTTCAAGCCAACCGATTAAACTTGAATTTCCTCCATAAAAATCCTTAGCTTAGTAGTAGTAAGGTTGTTGGTGAAGTTGTTTGGAAGAAATTGGTGCTAAGTTGCTTACTTTCTTGAGATTGCAAGGTGAGTAACTAGGAAATTCTTTCTTTAGTCTTGATAATGTCAAATTAATGACTTGTGTTGGTTAAAGATGCGATTTGGTGGAAGATTTCTTGATTTTGGTAGAAATTGGTGAAGTTTTATATTTATGTATGAATTTTCTGTTTTCATATGAATATGATTATGTTGTCATGTATGATGATTGGAGATGATAGTTAAGGAAGCTAGAAGGTTAAAAAAGTGGTTAATTGCAAGCAATTTCTGTTTTGGAAAGAAAATTGGAAACCTAGGGTTTCATGTTCTTCATTCTGCCCGGCACTGTAGCTCATAGTTAGAGGCCGAATTGGCCTTGGGTTAAAACATGAAAGTTGTAGGGAATGATATTTTAGAGATTCCTGAAAAATTTCAGGTCTATCGGAGTAACGTAGCTTGGGAAAAGACGGAATTACCCTTGCTGCCCTGGTTCTACCCGAATTTGAGAATTGCTTCTGTACTGGGTTATTTTGATTGGGAATGCTTCAGAATCGGTTGTTTAGGTCTTCTGATGAATTGTATACCAGTTTCTTAGCTTTCGGATGGCTTTGGAATTACTGGATTTGGACTTAGGTAGCCTGATTTATGATGTGTGCACCAGAATGCGATTTGTGAATCTGTTTTTGCGGTTCTGGTGTAGTATATTGCATTTTTGACCTGGTTGCACTCGAAACTGGGCTGAGTGACATTCTGTAACATTCTGTAACATTTTTGGAGCGTCAGTTGTGACTCTTTAAAATGGTACACGTAAGATATGACTTGATGAGCTTCGTTTAAAACCATATGGTCTGAGTCGTGAAGTTTTTTTTTAGTTTGAATTCTTGTACTTGTGTACCCGATATTTTTCCTGAGGAAATGCTCGTGAATTTTAACGTACGATGATGTGAATAGAAATTATGATTGAGTTTGAGATAAGTTGTAATGGCACAGGTTAGAGCGCATAAGATTTTGTCTTGTACTCAAGACTTAACTGAATGAGGAAATTGAAATAATGACTTGGACTTGTCCAATAAGTGTTGGCTTGGGTTTTGATACATTATGGTGGTGGCTGGATTGTTGAGAAAATTTTTGATTTTTCAACCTTCATCTAGTCTTCTTGTTTGATTAAGGATGGCACCACCCGATTTGTAAGTGTTGGGATTTGAACTACTTGAACTGCCTGAGACTGACTTTGAATTGTCGGAAATTGACAAGGCTGAGTTCACTTGAGACTTGAACATTGTTTAGGCAAATGTGCTTTTACGTACACTTAGTGGTCGTGATTTGACTAAATATATGGTATTTCATTTACGCATGAGCAAGTAGTTTGGTTTGTATACGACCTGTAAGTAGACTTGAATTTGAATCGGCTAGTGTACCTTACATACACTGGATAGACCTGACCTAATTGAAAATAGAGTATCTCTTTTACTCTTGAGCAAGTATCTTGATTTATATATGATCTGTATGTGGATTTGAGTTTGATGACTGCTTGAGAGTGTGAATTACTGGGCATAAGCTAGGTGAGGGAGTTTCTACTCGTACCCGTGTTCCTTGAACCTGAAATAATTGACCCTGCTTTTGAACCGATTATACTTGAACCCTGCTTTTGACTCTGTTTCTGAACATTTTCGTACTTGTTTGGTTATAGACCGGCTACGACCTGTAAGTAGACTTGAATTTGAATCGGCTTCTGGATAGCCTGATTGAACAGAACCTCTCTGAGTGAGGCATTGCCTGTTGTTCCTTGTTTTAAAGCACCGCCATTCTTCTGGCGAGGCATGCCTGTTGTGTTATAAAGCACCATCAGGGATGAAATTCTTGAACTGAACCTCTCTGATGAGGTATTGCCTGTTGTGTTTTAAAGCACCGTCATTCTTCTGGCGAGGCATACCTGTTGTGTTTCCAAGCACCATCAGAGATGAAACTTTGACTTGAGGCTCTCTGGTGAAGTTTAGCCGTTGTGCTAGCTTGTTGTGTTATAAAGCACCACCAGGGCCAATTTCTTGAGCTAAGATCCTCTGGTGAAGTTTAGCCGTTGTGCTAACTTGTTGTGTTATAAAGCACCACCAAGGATGAAATTTTGTATTGTGGTTCTTTGGCGAGGTATAGCTGTTGTGCTAACCTGTTGTGTTGTCCAGCACCGCCATGGACAAAATCTTGCATCTGAGACTTTCTGGTGAAGTATAGCTGAGTGCTAGCTTGTTGTGTTATAAAGCACCACCAGGGGTAATTTCTCACCTGAGATATCGTTATGTCCAGAATTATTTTTCCAAATACCAGGGACTTTAAGTCCGATTTCGAGCCCTTTTTGTATAAGGATCCAGTTACTCGTCTGATTATCTATTGGATCAAGAATATTTGATAAGTTGGATTGGAGTACTTTTAGTACTTGATTGTACTGAGTGATTCTTAGTATGTGATTGACCTTTGAGATATTTGATCTGATTAGTATTTGATTATGATAAGCGAGATTGAAATGATTCTTAATACGTGATTAGTATTTGATTATGATAAGCGAGATTGAAATGATTCTTAATACGTGATTGACTATCGAGAACTATTTTGATCTGATTAGTACAAGTTGGAATGTCGAGGACGACATTCTTTTAAGGAGGGGAGTTGTAACGCCCCGAGGCAGAAGAAAAGGAAAAATTTCTGGTGAATAGAGTTTTGTGAGGAATCCGGCCCACATAAATCTGGAAGAAATTCGGTCCGCATAAACAGCTTAAAGAGCCAGCTCTTTAAGGCTTTCCGATAAGGACTAAAATACTCTTTTATTTGAAAATTATTATTTATCAAAGCCCACTACCCAAATATTTCACACTAAGTGTAAATAAATCTAGAAAATAGGGTTTTACGCTTCGGTTTCAAGTTTGGAGCGAAATTAGGGTTTTCGCGAATTTTAGCCGGATGAATTTTCGGTACAGAGTAAGAATTAATTTGGAGATTAAAACTGACTTTTAAGTGAGAAATAAGATGTGACTAGTGGCAATGATATAAGGTTTGTGAATGGGAAGTGAAAAACCTAGTACGTGAGTTTTTAAGAAAAACGGCGCGATCCGGCGGGTCCCGCGCATTACCGATTGAACGCACTGCTTGACCACCATTTTTCTTACCCAACAAGTTTGTTGACTTTTGTACATAATATCTTCTTAAATTGCAGCAAGGTTGACCGGAAATTGTGGCTCAAAGGCAAGGAAAGAAAGAGAAAAATTTTGTGGCCAAGATTAGTCCAAGTGTTTGCCCAATTTGTGGACACCATTAGTCCTAATCCTCTTGCTTTATTATAAGGCAACTAAGCTCCATTTCTCTTCATATTTTCTGCCAAGGAGCCGAGAGAGAGAGAGGGGAAGAACAAGAGAGAAATTTCTTCATTTCATCTTCAAATCCAACAACTTAGGAAGAAATCCAACAAAGTAAACCGATTAAACTTGTTCTTGAGTGACTAGCTAGTGGCTTGTGGTGTGATTTTTGAAGGAGAAAGCTTGGGCTACTTGTAGTGACTTCTAGTCAAGGTAAGAGAGCTTATCTCTCTAAGTTTTACTTTCAATTTTGTTAAATTAAGCTTGGCAACTTGCTCTTGTGGTGAGATCATGGATGATGAGCATGTTTTAGAAGTTTTCCCCAATTTATTTGATGAACTAGGGCTTGTGGAAATTCTGCCCAAATTGTTGTAAGATGCTTATATGTTGCAATTGAAGTTTTATAAGGTGTTGTGGTAGTGATTAGACCAAGAAATTAAGGAAAGTTGCACTAGAAACTCAAAATTCCAAAATCTGGAAAATTTTCCCAACATTCTGTCCGAATTTTTATCTGTGTGTTAGAGGCCGAATTGGCCTTAGCTCAAAGAAGAAAAGTTGTAGAGAATGGAATTTTATAGGTGCCTACAAAATTTCAGCTCAATCGGAGTAACGTAGGATGTGAAAAGTCCAAAATACCCTTACTGTTCTAAGTATTTCCCAGCAGTCCGTTTCTTCAGTTAAGTCCAGTTTATCACGTTTTTTGACCAGGATCCATTCCGATTTAGCTCTGGGCCAAAACATGAAAGTTGTAGTGTTCTGAAGTAGCTTTAAAATGCCTCTAAGAACATCTGATTCGGACTTGTGTACTCTGAGTTATGACCATTACAGTGTTCTACGTTTAAACTGCTGACGAATTGGTTTCTGGTTTAGTAATTTGAGAATTTGACCAAGTTACATTAGAAACTGGACTCAGTGACCTTCATGAACATTGTAGCCCTGTGTCTTAGCTTCGAAACGGCATAGGTTTCACCTCAATCCGATAGTCGTAGCCTCGGATATGTTATTTCCGCTTTCATACGTCAAATCTATTTTGTGCTAGATTGAATATCTGCACTTGCTATCGTTGTGAATCTTATTATTATGATATTGTGAGCCTATGGAACGGCTCTTGTCATGAATTGCTGATATATGTGATGTTGGGTTTTGGTTGAGGAAAAATAATGAAGCCTAAATGGCTGGAAAATTAAGTAAACGCAAAGGGCATGCTGCCCGAATTTTTACTCGAGAACTAGAAAATTATATTTGCAACTTGAGTGAAGGTTAAGTGATTACCACTTGAACTAGCGAGAACTTTTGCTACTTTGTTATCGATGGTTATACGTTGGAAACCTAAACGAACTTGTACTCTTGAGGAAAAGATATAATGGCCAATGTAAACTTATATTTCCTTGTACTTTTAACTCAAGTATTGTTTCCAAGTATATATGCTACAAAAACCTTATGATTTGAAAAGCGAGCAAGTGTTTCACGAATGCCTTTCAAATGAATTTCAATTGGTTGATTCTTATGAACGGAACGTTTAAGTTTCAAATCTTACTCGTGTTTCAAAGTTCTCAAATTGGATTTCTATCGCAGATCTGGACTCCAAACCTGGAGTATAATTGAACGTGACTACTTGAAGCACTATAGTTTGAGTGAGTGATCCCTCGACTGTTCCCAAAGTTACTTTTGAACTAATTCTTGCATTTATTACTCCTTTGCATATCATTTGGGGTTCGGGTGTGTGCCATGACATAATTTGGCTCCAATGGGTTCCTGGAAAGTCTTGTGCTTAGAACCAATGTCTCTACTATTGTTTACACATTCTTTGGAGCACGATGGCTCCTTACTTTTGTTTCACGGTTACTTGATCTAAACGAGCATTGGATATTTAAGTACAAGAACTTCAATGGCTCACATGAGCAATAAATGAACATTTGATTACTGCATCATGACATCATATCAATGCTTTATTGTGAAATATACTTGGCTGTTGATTTTACTGGTCACTCGCTGAGCTTCTAGCTCACCCCCTATTATTTTTTTCTCCCCACAGGGATCGAAGTAAAGGAAGAACTTGTTTTTGGATCTTTGTGTGGCTGGATGGTGTACATCTTTTATAGTTTAGTTTTGGTTTTGGTTTATGTACTTTTGGGCTTGTATAAATATTTGAAATTGAATCGGATGTAAATCTATATTTTACGCTTAGAATTGGTTTCCGCTTCGCTTAAGATATGTAATTTTGGAGAATTGGATGTATTATTTGAGTTGTACCTTGTAATTTACTTGAGGAATGTAGTAAGTGAGTGAGTCCCGGCGAGAGCTGGGCAGGCGGCCCGCTAAACCCTCTGGTACGCCTTAGGGGGAGGTGGGGTCATTACAGATGGTATCAGAGCTTAGGCTTCAGATCTTTGTAGTGTATCCTAGGCTTAAAGTTTAGGATGCCGTTCTGTGGGATTGGTTTGTACGTTCAGTGCTCTTTTGGAGCGTCAGTTGTGACTCTTTAAAATGGTACACGTAAGATATGACTTGATGAGCTTCGTTTAAAACCATATGGTCTGAGTCGTGAAGTTTTTTTTTAGTTTGAATTCTTGTACTTGTGTACCCGATATTTTTCCTGAGGAAATGCTCGTGAATTTTAACGTACGATGATGTGAATAGAAATTATGATTGAGTTTGAGATAAGTTGTAATGGCACAGGTTAGAGCGCATAAGATTTTGTCTTGTACTCAAGACTTAACTGAATGAGGAAATTGAAATAATGACTTGGACTTGTCCAATAAGTGTTGGCTTGGGTTTTGATACATTATGGTGGTGGCTGGATTGTTGAGAAAATTTTTGATTTTTCAACCTTCATCTAGTCTTCTTGTTTGATTAAGGATGGCACCACCCGATTTGTAAGTGTTGGGATTTGAACTACTTGAACTGCCTGAGACTGACTTTGAATTGTCGGAAATTGACTAGGCTGAGTTCACTTGAGACTTGAACATTGTTTAGGCAAATGTGCTTTTACGTACACTTAGTGGTCGTGATTTGACTAAATATATGGTATTTCATTTACGCATGAGCAAGTAGTTTGGTTTGTATACGACCTGTAAGTAGACTTGAATTTGAATCGGCTAGTGTACCTTACATACACTGGATAGACCTGACCTAATTGAAAATAGAGTATCTCTTTTACTCTTGAGCAAGTATCTTGATTTATATATGATCTGTATGTGGATTTGAGTTTGATGACTGCTTGAGAGTGTGAATTACTGGGCATAAGCTAGGTGAGGGAGTTTCTACTCGTACCCGTGTTCCTTGAACCTGAAATAATTGACCCTGCTTTTGAACCGATATACTTGAACCCTGCTTTTGACTCTGTTTCTGAACATTTTCGTACTTGTTTGGTTATAGACCGGCTACTACTCTTCTGTAGCGATTGAACAGAACCTCTCTGGTGAGGCATTGCCTGTTGTGTTTTAAAGCACCGCCATTCTTCTGGCGAGGCATGCCTGTTGTGTTATAAAGCACCATCAGGGATGAAATTCTTGAACTGAACCTCTCTGATGAGGTATTGCCTGTTGTGTTTTAAAGCACCGTCATTCTTCTGGCGAGGCATACCTGTTGTGTTTCCAAGCACCATCAGAGATGAAACTTTGACTTGAGGCTCTCTGGTGAAGTTTAGCCGTTGTGCTAGCTTGTTGTGTTATAAAGCACCACCAGGGCCAATTTCTTGAGCTAAGATCCTCTGGTGAAGTTTAGCCGTTGTGCTAACTTGTTGTGTTATAAAGCACCACCAAGGATGAAATTTTGTATTGTGGTTCTTTGGCGAGGTATAGCTGTTGTGCTAACCTGTTGTGTTGTCCAGCACCGCCATGGACAAAATCTTGCATCTGAGACTTTCTGGTGAAGTATAGCTGAGTGCTAGCTTGTTGTGTTATAAAGCACCACCAGGGGTAATTTCTCACCTGAGATATCGTTATGTCCAGAATTATTTTTCCAAATACCAGGGACTTTAAGTCCGATTTCGAGCCCTTTTTGTATAAGGATCCAGTTACTCGTCTGATTATCTATTGGATCAAGAATATTTGATAAGTTGGATTGGAGTACTTTTAGTACTTGATTGTACTGAGTGATTCTTAGTATGTGATTGACCTTTGAGATATTTGATCTGATTAGTATTTGATTATGATAAGCGAGATTGAAATGATTCTTAATACGTGATTAGTATTTGATTATGATAAGCGAGATTGAAATGATTCTTAATACGTGATTGACTATCGAGAACTATTTTGATCTGATTAGTACAAGTTGGAATGTCGAGGACGACATTCTTTTAAGGAGGGGAGTTGTAACGCCCCGAGGCAGAAGAAAAGGAAAAATTTCTGGTGAATAGAGTTTTGTGAGGAATCCGGCCCACATAAATCTGGAAGAAATTCGGTCCGCATAAACAGCTTAAAGAGCCAGCTCTTTAAGGCTTTCCGATAAGGACTAAAATACCCTTTTATTTGAAAATTATTATTTATCAAAGCCCACTACCCAAATATTTCACACTAAGTGTAAATAAATCTAGAAAATAGGGTTTTACGCTTCGGTTTCAAGTTTGGAGCGAAATTAGGGTTTTCGCGAATTTTAGCCGGATGAATTTTCGGTACAGAGTAAGAATTAATTTGGAGATTAAAACTGACTTTTAAGTGAGAAATAAGATGTGACTAGTGGCAATGATATAAGGTTTGTGAATGGGAAGTGAAAAACCTAGTACGTGAGTTTTTAAGAAAAACGGCGCGATCCGGCGGGTCCCGCGCATTACCGATTGAACGCACTGCTTGACCACCATTTTTCTTACCCAACAAGTTTGTTGACTTTTGTACATAATATCTTCTTAAATTGCAGCAAGGTTGACCGGAAATTGTGGCTCAAAGGCAAGGAAAGAAAGAGAAAAATTTTGTGGCCAAGATTAGTCCAAGTGTTTGCCCAATTTGTGGACACCATTAGTCCTAATCCTCTTGCTTTATTATAAGGCAACTAAGCTCCATTTCTCTTCATATTTTCTGCCAAGGAGCCGAGAGAGAGAGAGGGGAAGAACAAGAGAGAAATTTCTTCATTTCATCTTCAAATCCAACAACTTAGGAAGAAATCCAACAAAGTAAACCGATTAAACTTGTTCTTGAGTGACTAGCTAGTGGCTTGTGGTGTGATTTTTGAAGGAGAAAGCTTGGGCTACTTGTAGTGACTTCTAGTCAAGGTAAGAGAGCTTATCTCTCTAAGTTTTACTTTCAATTTTGTTAAATTAAGCTTGGCAACTTGCTCTTGTGGTGAGATCATGGATGATGAGCATGTTTTAGAAGTTTTCCCCAATTTATTTGATGAACTAGGGCTTGTGGAAATTCTGCCCAAATTGTTGTAAGATGCTTATATGTTGCAATTGAAGTTTTATAAGGTGTTGTGGTAGTGATTAGACCAAGAAATTAAGGAAAGTTGCACTAGAAACTCAAAATTCCAAAATCTGGAAAATTTTCCCAACATTCTGTCCGAATTTTTATCTGTGTGTTAGAGGCCGAATTGGCCTTAGCTCAAAGAAGAAAAGTTGTAGAGAATGGAATTTTATAGGTGCCTACAAAATTTCAGCTCAATCGGAGTAACGTAGGATGTTAAAAGTCCAAAATACCCTTACTGTTCTAAGTATTTCCCAGCAGTCCGTTTCTTCAGTTAAGTCCAGTTTATCACGTTTTTTGACCAGGATCCATTCCGATTTAGCTCTGGGCCAAAACATGAAAGTTGTAGTGTTCTGAAGTAGCTTTAAAATGCCTCTAAGAACATCTGATTCGGACTTGTGTACTCTGAGTTATGACCATTACAGTGTTCTGCGTTTAAACTGCTGACGAATTGGTTTCTGGTTTAGTAATTTGAGAATTTGACCAAGTTACATTAGAAACTGGACTCAGTGACCTTCATGAACATTGTAGCCCTGTGTCTTAGCTTCGAAACGGCATAGGTTTCACCTCAATCCGATAGGCGTAGCCTCGGATATGTTATTTCCGCTTTCATACGTCAAATCTATTTTGTGCTAGATTGAATATCTGCACTTGCTATCGTTGTGAATCTTATTATTATGATATTGTGAGCCTATGGAACGGCTCTTTGTCATGAATTGCTGATATATGTGATGTTGGGTTTTGGTTGAGGAAAAATAATGAAGCCTAAATGGCTGGAAAATTAAGTAAATGCAAAGGGCATGCTGCCCGAATTTTTACTCGAGAACTAGAAAATTATATTTGCAACTTGAGTGAAGGTTAAGTGATTACCACTTGAACTAGCGAGAACTTTTGCTACTTTGTTATCGATGGTTATACGTTGGAAACCTAAACGAACTTGTACTCTTGAGGAAAAGATATAATGGCCAATGTAAACTTATATTTCCTTGTACTTTTAACTCAAGTATTGTTTCCAAGTATATATGCTACAAAAACCTTATGATTTGAAAAGCGAGCAAGTGTTTCACGAATGCCTTTCAAATGAATTTCAATTGGTTGATTCTTATGAACGGAACGTTTAAGTTTCAAATCTTACTCGTGTTTCAAAGTTCTCAAATTGGATTTCTATCGCAGATCTGGACTCCAAACCTGGAGTATAATTGAACGTGACTACTTGAAGCACTATAGTTTGAGTGAGTGATCCCTCGACTGTTCCCAAAGTTACTTTTGAACTAATTCTTGCATTTATTACTCCTTTGCATATCATTTGGGGTTCGGGTGTGTGCCATGACATAATTTGGCTCCAATGGGTTCCTGGAAAGTCTTGTGCTTAGAACCAATGTCTCTACTATTGTTTACACATTCTTTGGAGCACGATGGCTCCTTACTTTTGTTTCACGGTTACTTGATCTAAACGAGCATTGGATATTTAAATACAAGATCTTCAATGGCTCACATGAGCAATAAATGAACATTTGATTACTGCATCATGACATCATATCAATGCTTTATTGTGAAATATACTTGGCTGTTGATTTTACTGGTCACTCGCTGAGCTTCTAGCTCACCCCCTATTATTTTTTTCTCCCCACAGGGATCGAAGTAAAGGAAGAACTTGTTTTTGGATCTTTGTGTGGCTGGATGGCGTACATCTTGTATAGTTTAGTTTTGGTTTTGGTTTATGTACTTTTGGGCTTGTATAAATATTTGAAATTGAATCGGATGTAAATCTATATTTTACGCTTAGAATTGGTTTCCGCTTCGCTTAAGATATGTAATTTTGGAGAATTGGATGTATTATTTGAGTTGTACCTTGTAATTTACTTGAGGAATGTAGTAAGTGAGTGAGTCTCGGCGAGAGTTGGGCAGGCGGCCCGCTAAACCCTCTGGTACGCCTTAGGGGGAGGTGGGGTAGTTACAGTTTAGGCTTCAGTTCTCCGTAGCGTATCCTAGGTTTGAAGTTTAGGATGCCGGACTGTGGGTTTGGGTTGAAATATCAGTGATTCTTGCGGGATGTCTTGACTTGATTGGTACAAGATGGAATGGAATGTTGAGGACGACATTCTTTTAAGAAGGGGAGATTGTGACGCCCTGAAAGAATGAGTGTGAGAACTCACAACTTTTTATATATTTTCGCGACATTATTTTGTTTACTCGTTTATAATTTTGTGCCTTTCTTCAATATATTAATTTCCTACACATTTTTATAAGGGAATCTAGTTTTCAAATCATTTCCTTGATACAAGTTAGTCCACGTTAATTTTGAAGTATATTTTGGACATGGGACCCGCTAGTGCGGTAAATGCATTATATTTTTTACAACTTGTTGGAATTTTGTATTAAGTGATATTATTTTACAAGGTGTTAAGAGATTTGTATTGGAGAGACAAAAAGATAAGTTTTAAACCAAAAGGGTGACAAGTGTCACCTTGTGATTTAATCTTGGATTTTGACCACTATTCATGCCTTTACCCTTTAAACCAAAATTGACCCAAAATTCTTCTTATTTTGAAGCTCCTTGGCCGACTTTCTTGCTGGGAAGAAAAGAAAAGAAAGCTCTCAACTTTCTTGCCTCTAAACTTGCTCAATCTTTCAAGCCAACCGATTAAACTTGAATTTCCTCCATAAAAATCCTTAGCTTAGTAGTAGTAAGGTTGTTGGTGAAGTTGTTTGGAAGAAATTGGTGCTAAGTTGCATACTTTCTTGAGATTGCAAGGTGAGTAACTAGGAAATTCTTTCTTTAGTCTTGATAATGTCAAATTAATGACTTGTGTTGGTTAAAGATGCGATTTGTTGGAAGATTTCTTGATTTTGGTTGAAATTGGTGAAGTTTTATATTTATGTATGAATTTTCTGTTTTCATATGAATATGATTATGTGGTCATATATGATGATTGGAGATGATAGTTAAGGAAGCTAGAAGGTGGAAAAAGTGGTCAATTGCAAGCAATTTCTGTTTTGGAAAGAAAATTGGAAACCTAGGGTTTCATGTTCTTCATTCTGCCCGGCACTGTAGCTCATAGTTAGAGGCCGAATTGGCCTTGGTTTAAAACATGAAAGTTGTAGGGAATGATGTTTTAGATATTCCTGAAAAATTTCAGGTCAATCGGAGTAACGTAGCTTGGGAAAAGACGGAATTACCCTTGCTGCCCTGGTTCTACCCGAATTTGAGAATTGCTTCTGTACTGGGTTATTTTGGTTGGGAATGCTTCAGAATCGGTTGTTCAGGTCTTCTGATGAATTGTATACCAGTTTCTTAGCTTTGGGATGGCTTTGGAATTACTGGATTTGGACTTAGGTAGCCTGATTTATGATGTGTGCACCAGAATGCGATTTGTGAATCTATTTTTGCGGTTCTGGTGTAGTATATTGCATTTTTGACCTGGTTGCACTCGAAACTGGGCTGAGTGACCTTCTTTAAAATTGTAGCCCTATCTCTTAGCTTCGATAGGGTATATCTTGCACCTTAATCCGATAATCGTAGTGCCGGTGGTACCAAAACCGCTAAACGATGCTAAAAACTGTTTTCCGAGTTCGAGCTTAACTTTCATTTCCGGTCATTTTCCTAGCTAAATCTTGTATTTGAATGACTTTGAGCCTATTGAACGGCTGTTGTGATGAATTTATATTCCGTATGACTTTGGGACTGGCTGAGGAAATAATGAAGCCATGACGGCTGGAAAAGTAAGGAAATTAAGGGGATATGCTGTCCGATCTTTGAAAGCATTTGATGGCTTTGAGTTTGAGTTGAAGGGCTTGGATTCGGACAAGGTAATGATATATGATGGACGATTCCTGAGCCGTGGAGGTGAGTGATCCTAAACCGTTTCCAAAGTTACTTTTGAACCGTTTCTTGCATTATTTACTCGACTGCATCTCATGCGTGCTTGCATGTGAATTCATGATATGATTTTGGCTTCAATGAGTTCTTGGGGAGTCTTGTGCTGGACACCAACGTCTCCACCTCTGTTCATTTGGAGCAAATGGCTCCGGAGCTCAAAAAGGGGCTCCCTCTTACTGTTTACTGTTACTGGATCTTTTGAGCGTTGGGTGTGTAAGTGCAATGATTTCACTGGCTCACGAGAGCAAAATACGTACATTTGATCTCTGAATCATGACATCATGGAAATACGTGACTGTGAAATATATTGGATGACTGCTTTTACTGGTTACTCACTGAGCTTCTAGCTCACCCCAAAACTATTTTATTCCCCTCCACAGGGCTCGTGGCGAAGGAAAGCTTGTAGTACTTATTCACGTGACTGGATGGCTTATATCTTGTACAGTTTGGATTTCGAATCATTTTATGTATAATTTGGGGAATAGTTTCCGCTTCGCTTATGACTTGTATTTATTGGAGAATTTGATGTAAATTTGAGATATATCTTGTAATTTAATTGAGGACTGTAGTGACTGACTGAGTCCCGGCGAGAGTTGGGCAGGCGACCCGCCGAACCCTTTGGTTCGCCTTAGGGTGAGGTGGGGCTGTCACAGGTGGTATCAGAGTTTAGGCTTCAGTTCTCCGTAGCGTATCCTAGGTTTGAAGTTTAGGATGCCGGACTGTGGGTTTGGGTTGAAATATCAGTGATTCTTGCGGGATGTCTTGACTTGATTGGTACAAGATGGAATGGAATGTTGAGGACGACATTCTTTTAAGAAGGGGAGATTGTGACGCCCTGAAAGAATGAGTGTGAGAACTCACAACTTTTTATATATTTTCGCGACATTATTTTGTTTACTCGTTTATAATTTTGTGCCTTTCTTCAATATATTAATTTCCTACACATTTTTATAAGGGAATATAGTTTTCAAATCATTTCCTTGATACAAGTTAGTCCACGTTAATTTTGAAGTATATTTTGGACGTGGGACCCGCTAGTGCGGTAAATGCATTATATTTTTGACAACTTGTTGGAATTTTGTATTAAGTGATATTATTTTACAAGGTGTTAAGAGATTTGTATTGGAGAGACAAAAAGATAAGTTTTAAACCAAAAGGGTGACAAGTGTCACCTTGTGATTTAATCTTGGACTTTGACCACTATTCATGCCTTTACCCTTTAAACCAAAATTGACCCAAAATTCTTCTTATTTTGAAGCTCCTTGGCCGACTTTCTTGCTGGGAAGAAAAGAAAAGAAAGCTCTCAACTTTCTTGCCTCTAAACTTGCTCAATCTTTCAAGCCAACCGATTAAACTTGAATTTCCTCCATAAAAATCCTTAGCTTAGTAGTAGTAAGGTTGTTGGTGAAGTTGTTTGGAAGAAATTGGTGCTAAGTTGCTTACTTTCTTGAGATTGCAAGGTGAGTAACTAGGAAATTCTTTCTTTAGTCTTGATAATGTCAAATTAATGACTTGTGTTGGTTAAAGATGCGATTTGGTGGAAGATTTCTTGATTTTGGTAGAAATTGGTGAAGTTTTATATTTATGTATGAATTTTCTGTTTTCATATGAATATGATTATGTTGTCATGTATGATGATTGGAGATGATAGTTAAGGAAGCTAGAAGGTGGAAAAAGTGGTTAATTGCAAGCAATTTCTGTTTTGGAAAGAAAATTGGAAACCTAGGGTTTCATGTTCTTCATTCTGCCCGGCACTGTAGCTCATAGTTAGAGGCCGAATTGGCCTTGGGTTAAAACATGAAAGTTGTAGGGAATGATATTTTAGAGATTCCTGAAAAATTTCAGGTCTATCGGAGTAACGTAGCTTGGGAAAAGACGGAATTACCCTTGCTGCCCTGGTTCTACCCGAATTTGAGAATTGCTTCTGTACTGGGTTATTTTGATTGGGAATGCTTCAGAATCGGTTGTTTAGGTCTTCTGATGAATTGTATACCAGTTTCTTAGCTTTCGGATGGCTTTGGAATTACTGGATTTGGACTTAGGTAGCCTGATTTATGATGTGTGCACCAGAATGCGATTTGTGAATCTGTTTTTGCGGTTCTGGTGTAGTATATTGCATTTTTGACCTGGTTGCACTCGAAACTGGGCTGAGTGACCTTCTTTAAAATTGTAGCCCTATCTCTTAGCTTCGAAAGGGTGTATCTTTACCTTCATCCGATAATCGTAGTGCCGGTGGTACCAAAACCGCTAAACGATGCCAAAAACTGTTTTCCGAGTTCGAGCTTAACTTTCATTTCCGGTCATTTTCCTAGCTAAATCTTGTATTTGAATGACTTTGAGCCTATTGAACGGCTGTTGTGATGAATTTATATTCCGTATGACTTTGGGACTGGCTGAGGAAATAATGAAGCCATGACGGCTGGAAAAGTAAGGAAATTAAGGGGATATGCTGTCCGATCTTTGAAAGCATTTGATGGCTTTGAGTTTGAGTTGAAGGGCTTGGATTCGGACAAGGTAATGATATATGATGGACGATTCCTGAGCCGTGGAGGTGAGTGATCCTAAACCGTTTCCAAAGTTACTTTTGAACCGTTTCTTGCATTATTTACTCGACTGCATCTCATGCGTGCTTGCATGTGAATTCATGATATGATTTTGGCTTCAATGAGTTCTTGGGGAGTCTTGTGCTGGACACCAACGTCTCCACCTCTGTTCATTTGGAGCAAATGGCTCCGGAGCTCAAAAAGGGGCTCCCTCTTACTGTTTACTGTTACTGGATCTTTTGAGCGTTGGGTGTGTAAGTGCAATGATTTCACTGGCTCACGAGAGCAAAATACGTACATTTGATCTCTGAATCATGACATCATGGAAATACGTGACTGTGAAATATATTGGATGACTGCTTTTACTGGTTACTCACTGAGCTTCTAGCTCACCCCAAAACTCTTTTATTCCCCTCCACAGGGCTCGTGGCGAAGGAAAGCTTGTAGTACTTATTCACGTGACTGGATGGCTTATATCTTGTACAGTTTGGATTTCGAATCATTTTATGTATAATTTGGGGAATAGTTTCCGCTTCGCTTATGACTTGTATTTATTGGAGAATTTGATGTAAATTTGAGATATATCTTGTAATTTAATTGAGGACTGTAGTGACTGACTGAGTCCCGGCGAGAGTTGGGCAGGCGACCCGCCGAACCCTTTGGTTCGCCTTAGGGTGAGGTGGGGCTGTCACAGGTGGTATCAGAGTTTAGGCTTCAGTTCTCCGTAGCGTATCCTAGGTTTGAAGTTTAGGATGCCGGACTGTGGGTTTGGGTTGAAATATCAGTGATTCTTGCGGGATGTCTTGACTTGATTGGTACAAGATGGAATGGAATGTTGAGGACGACATTCTTTTAAGAAGGGGAGATTGTGACGCCCTGAAAGAATGAGTGTGAGAACTCACAACTTTTTATATATTTTCGCGACATTATTTTGTTTACTCGTTTATAATTTTGTGCCTTTCTTCAATATATTAATTTCCTACACATTTTTATAAGGGAATATAGTTTTCAAATCATTTCCTTGATACAAGTTAGTCCACGTTAATTTTGAAGTATATTTTGGACGTGGGACCCGCTAGTGCGGTAAATGCATTATATTTTTGACAACTTGTTGGAATTTTGTATTAAGTGATATTATTTTACAAGGTGTTAAGAGATTTGTATTGGAGAGACAAAAAGATAAGTTTTAAACCAAAAGGGTGACAAGTGTCACCTTGTGATTTAATCTTGGACTTTGACCACTATTCATGCCTTTACCCTTTAAACCAAAATTGACCCAAAATTCTTCTTATTTTGAAGCTCCTTGGCCGACTTTCTTGCTGGGAAGAAAAGAAAAGAAAGCTCTCAACTTTCTTGCCTCTAAACTGGCTCAATCTTTCAAGCCAACCGATTAAACTTGAATTTCCTCCATAAAAATCCTTAGCTTAGTAGTAGTAAGGTTGTTGGTGAAGTTGTTTGGAAGAAATTGGTGCTAAGTTGCTTACTTTCTTGAGATTGCAAGGCGAGTAACTAGGAAATTCTTTCTTTAGTCTTGATAATGTCAAATTAATGACTTGTGTTGGTTAAAGATGCGATTTGTTGGAAGATTTCTTGATTTTGGTTGAAATTGGTGAAGTTTTATATTTATGTATGAATTTTCTGTTTTCATATGAATATGATTATGTGGTCATGTATGATGATTGGAGATGATAGTTAAGGAAGCTAGAAGGTGGAAAAAGTGGTCAATTGCAAGCAATTTCTGTTTTGGAAAGAAAATTCGAAACCTAGGGTTTCATGTTCTTCATTCTGCCCGGCACTGTAGCTCATAGTTAGAGGCCGAATTGGCCTTGGTTTAAAACATGAAAGTTGTAGGGAATGATATTTTAGAGATTCCTGAAAACTTTCAGGTCAATCGGAGTAACGTAGCTTGGGAAATTTCGGAATTACCCTTGCTGCCCTGGTTCTACCCGAATTTGAGAATTGCTTCTGTACTGGGTTATTTTGGTTGGTAATGCTTCAGAATCGGTTGCTTAGGTCTTCTGATGAATTGTAGACCAGTTTCTTAGCTTTCGGATGGCTTTGGAATTACTGGATTTGGACTTAGGTAGCCTGATTTATGATGTGTGCACCAGAATGCGATTTGTGAATCTGTTTTTACGGTTCTGGTGTAGTATATTGCATTTTTGACCTGGTTGCACTCGAAACTGGGCTGAGTGACCTTCTTTAAAATTGTATCCCTATATTTAGCTTCGATAGGGTGTATCTTGTACCTTCATCTGATAATCGTAGTGCCGGTGGTACCAAAACCGCTAAACGATGCCAAAAACTGTTTTCCGAGTTCGAGCTTAACTTTCATTTCCGGTCATTTTCCTAGCTAAATCTTGTATTTGAATGACTTTGAGCCTATTGAACGGCTGTTGTGATGAATTTATATTCCGTATGACTTTGGGACTGGCTGAGGAAATCATGAAGCCATGACGGCTGGAAAAGTAAGGAAATTAAGGGGATATGCTGTCCGATCTTTGAAAGCATTTGATGGCTTTGAGTTTGAGTTGAAGGGCTTGGATTCGGACAAGGTAATGATATATGATGGACGATTCCTGAGCCGTGGAGGTGAGTGATCCTAAACCGTTTCCAAAGTTACTTTTGAACCGTTTCTTGCATTATTTACTCGACTGCATCTCATGCGTGCTTGCATGTGAATTCATGATATGATTTTGGCTTCAATGAGTTCTTGGGGAGTCTTGTGCTGGACTCCAACGTCTCCACCTCTGTTCATTTGGAGCAAATGGCTCCGGAGCTCAAAAAGGGGCTCCCTCTTACTGTTTACTGTTACTGGATCTTTTGAACGTTGGGTGTGTAAGTGCAATGATTTCACTGGCTCACG
Organism: Coffea eugenioides; assembly: GCF_003713205.1. Taxonomy (NCBI): domain Eukaryota; kingdom Viridiplantae; phylum Streptophyta; class Magnoliopsida; order Gentianales; family Rubiaceae; genus Coffea; species Coffea eugenioides. The sequence continues at coordinate 19,695,802 of NC_040039.1, forward strand.
AGAGCAAAATACGTACATTTGATCTCTGAATCATGACATCATGGAAATACGTGACTGTGAAATATATTGGATGACTGCTTTTACTGGTTACTCACTGAGCTTCTAGCTCACCCCAAAACTCTTTTATTCCCCTCCACAGGGCTCGTGGCGAAGGAAAGCTTGTAGTACTTATTCACGTGACTGGATGGCTTATATCTTGTACAGTTTGGATTTCGAATCATTTTATGTATAATTTGGGGAATAGTTTCCGCTTCACTTATGACTTGTATTTATTGGAGAATTTGATGTAAATTTGAGATATATCTTGTAATTTAATTGAGGACTGTAGTGACTGACTGAGTCCCGGCGAGAGTTGGGCAGGCGACCCGCCGAACCCTTTGGTTCGCCTTAGGGTGAGGTGGGGCTGTCACAGGTGGTATCAGAGTTTAGGCTTCAGTTCTCCGTAGCGTATCCTAGGTTTGAAGTTTAGGATGCCGGACTGTGGGTTTGGGTTGAAATATCAGTGATTCTTGCGGGATGTCTTGACTTGATTGGTACAAGATGGAATGGAATGTTGAGGACGACATTCTTTTAAGAAGGGGAGATTGTGACGCCCTGAAAGAATGAGTGTGAGAACTCACAACTTTTTATATATTTTCGCGACATTATTTTGTTTACTCGTTTATAATTTTGTGCCTTTCTTCAATATATTAATTTCCTACACATTTTTATAAGGGAATATAGTTTTCAAATCATTTCCTTGATACAAGTTAGTCCACGTTAATTTTGAAGTATATTTTGGACGTGGGACCCGCTAGTGCGGTAAATGCATTATATTTTTGACAACTTGTTGGAATTTTGTATTAAGTGATATTATTTTACAAGGTGTTAAGAGATTTGTATTGGAGAGACAAAAAGATAAGTTTTAAACCAAAAGGGTGACAAGTGTCACCTTGTGATTTAATCTTGGACTTTGACCACTATTCATGCCTTTACCCTTTAAACCAAAATTGACCCAAAATTCTTCTTATTTTGAAGCTCCTTGGCCGACTTTCTTGCTGGGAAGAAAAGAAAAGAAAGCTCTCAACTTTCTTGCCTCTAAACTGGCTCAATCTTTCAAGACAACCGATTAAACTTGAATTTCCTCCAAAAAAATCCTTAGCTTAGTAGTAGTAAGGTTGTTGGTGAAGTTGTTTGGAAGAAATTGGTGCTAAGTTGCTTACTTTCTTGAGATTGCAAGGTGAGTAACTAGGAAATTCTTTCTTTAGTCTTGATAATGTCAAATTAATGACTTGTGTTGGTTAAAGATGCGATTTGTTGGAAGATTTCTTGATTTTGGTTGAAATTGGTGAAGTTTTATATTTATTTATGAATTTTCTGTTTTCATATGAATATGATTATGTGGTCATGTATGATGATTGGAGATGATAGTTAAGGAAGCTAGAAGGTGGAAAAAGTGGTCAATTGAAAGCAATTTCTGTTTTGGAAAGAAAATTCGAAACCTAGGGTTTCATGTTCTTCATTCTGCCCGGCACTGTAGATCATAGTTAGAGGCCGAATTGGCCTTGGTTTAAAACATGAAAGTTGTAGGGAATGATATTTTAGAGATTCCTGAAAAATGTCAGGTCAATCGGAGTAACGTAGCTTGGGAAAAGACGGAATTACCCTTGCTGCCCTGGTTCTACCCGAATTTGAGAATTGTTTCTGTACTGGGTTATTTTGGTTGGTAATGCTTCAGAATCGGTTGCTTAGGTCTTCTGATGAATTGTAGACCAGTTTCTTAGCTTTCGGATGGCTTTGGAATTACTGGATTTGGACTTAGGTAGCCTGATTTATGATGTGTGCACCAGAATGCGATTTGTGAATCTGTTTTTGCGGTTCTGGTGTAGTATATTGCATTTTTGACCTGGTTGCACTCGAAACTGGGCTGAGTGACCTTCTTTAAAATTGTAGCCCTATCTCTTAGCTTCGAAAGGGTGTATGTTTTACCTTCATCCGATAATCGTAGTGCCGGTGGTACCAAAACCGCTAAACGATGCCAAAAACAGTTTTCCGAGTTCGAGCTTAACTTTCATTTCCGGTCATTTTCCTGGCTAAATCTTGTATTTGAATGACTTTGAGCCTATTGAACGGCTGTTGTGATGAATTTATATTCCGTATGACTTTGGGACTGGCTGAGGAAATAATGAAGCCATGACGGCTGGAAAAGTAAGGAAATTAAGGGGATATGCTGTCCGATCTTTGAAAGCATTTGATGGCTTTGAGTTTGAGTTGAAGGGCTTGGATTCGGACAAGGTAATGATATATGATGGACGATTCCTGAGCCGTGGAGGTGAGTGATCCTAAACCGTTTTCGAAGTTACTTTTGAACCGTTTCTTGCATTATTTACTCGACTGCATCTCATGCGTGCTTGCATGTGAATTCATGATATGATTTTGGCTTCAATGAGTTCTTGGGGAGTCTTGTGCTGGACACCAACGTCTCCACCTCTGTTCATTTGGAGCAAATGGCTCCGGAGCTCAAAAAGGGGCTCCCTCTTACTGTTTACTGTTACTGGGTCTTTTGAGCGTTGGGTGTGTAAGTGCAATGATTTCACTGGCTCACGAGAGCAAAATACGTACATTTGATCTCTGAATCATGACATCATGGAAATACGTGACTGTGAAATATATTGGATGACTGCTTTTACTGGTTACTCACTGAGCTTCTAGCTCACCCCAAAACTATTTTATTCCCCTCCACAGGGCTCGTGGCGAAGGAAAGCTTGTAGTACTTATTCACGTGACTGGATGGCTTATATCTTGTACAGTTTGGATTTCGAATCATTTTATGTATAATTTGGGGAATAGTTTCCGCTTCGCTTATGACTTGTATTTATTGGAGAATTTGATGTAAATTTGAGATATATCTTGTAATTTAATTGAGGACTGTAGTGACTGACTGAGTCCCGGCGAGAGTTGGGCAGGCGACCCGCCGAACCCTTTGGTTCGCCTTAGGGTGAGGTGGGGCTGTCACAGGTGGTATCAGAGTTTAGGCTTCAGTTCTCCGTAGCGTATCCTAGGTTTGAAGTTTAGGATGCCGGACTGTGGGTTTGGGTTGAAATATCAGTGATTATTGCGGGATGTCTTGACTTGATTGGTACAAGATGGAATGGAATGTTGAGGACGACATTCTTTTAAGAAGGGGAGATTGTGACGCCCTGAAAGAATGAGTGTGAGAACTCACAACTTTTTATATATTTTCGCGACATTATTTTGTTTACTCGTTTATAATTTTGTGCCTTTCTTCAACATATTAATTTCCTACACATTTTTATAAGGGAATGTAGTTTTCAAATCATTTCCTTGATACAAGTTAGTCCACGTTAATTTTGAAGTATATTTTGGACGTGGGACCCGCTAGTGCGGTAAATGCATTATATTTTCTACAACTTGTTGGAATTTTGTATTAAGTGATATTATTTTACAAGGTGTTAAGAGATTTGTATTGGAGAGACAAAAAGATAAGTTTTAAACCAAAAGGGTGACAAGTGTCACCTTGTGATTTAATCTTGGACTTTGACCACTATTCATGCCTTTACCCTTTAAACCAAAATTGACCCAAAATTCTTCTTATTTTGAAGCTCCTTGGCCGACTTTCTTGCTGGGAAGAAAAGAAAAGAAAGCTCTGAACTTTCTTGCCTCTAAACTGGCTCAATCTTTCAAGCCAACCGATTAAACTTGAATTTCCTCCATAAAAATCCTTAGCTTAGTAGTAGTAAGGTTGTTGGTGAAGTTGTTTGGAAGAAATTGGTGCTAAGTTGCTTACTTTCTGGAGATTGCAAGGTGAGTAACTAGGAAATTCTTTCTTTAGTCTTGATAATGTAAAATTAATGACTTGTGTTGGTTAAAGATGCGATTTGTTGGAAGATTTCTTGATTTTGGTTGAAATTGGTGAAGTTTTATATTTATGTATGAATTTTCTGTTTTCATATGAATATGATTATGTGGTCATGTATGATGATTGGAGATGATAGTTAAGGAAGCTAGAAGGTGGAAAAAGTGGTCAATTACAAGCAATTTCTGTTTTGGAAAGAAAATTCGAAACCTAGGGTTTCATGTTCTTCATTCTGCCCGGCACTGTAGCTCATAGTTAGAGGCCGAAATAGAGTTGGTTAAAAACATGAAAGTTGTAGGGAATGATATTTTAGAGATTCCAGAAAAATTTCAGGTCAATCGGAGTAACGTAGCTTGGGAAAAGATGGAATTACCCTTGCTGCCCTGGTTCTACCCGAATTTGAGAATTGCTTCTGTACTGGGTTATTTTGGTTGGGAATGCTTTAGAATCGGTTGTTTAGGTCTTTTGAAGAATTGTATACCAGTTTCTTAGCTTTCGGATGGCTTTGGAATTACTGGATTTGGACTTAGGTAGCCTGATTTATGATGTGTGCACCAGAATGCGATTTGTGAATCTGTTTTTGCGGTTCTGGTGTAGTATATTGCATTTTTGACCTGGTTGCACTCGAAACTGGGCTGAGTGACCTTCTTTAAAATTGTAGCCCTATCTCTTAGCTTCGATAGGGTGTATCTTGTACCTTCATCCGATAATCGTAGTGCCGGTGGTACCAAAACCGCTAAACGATGCCAAAAACTGTTTTCCGAGTTCGAGCTTAACTTTCATTTCCGGTCATTTTCCTAGCTAAATCTTGTATTTGAATGACTTTGAGCCTATTGAACGGCTGTTGTGATGAATTTATATTCCGTATGACTTTGGGACTGGCTGAGGAAATAATGAAGCCGGCTGGAAAAGTAAGGAAATTAAGGGGATATGCTGTCCGATCTTTGAAAGCATTTGATGGCTTTGAGTTTGAGTTGAAGGGCTTGGATTCGGACAAGGTAATGATATATGATGGACGATTCCTGAGCCGTGGAGGTGAGTGATCCTAAACCGTTTTCGAAGTTACTTTTGAACCGTTTCTTGCATTATTTACTCGACTGCATCTCATGCGTGCTTGCATGTGAATTCATGATATGATTTTGGCTTCAATGAGTTCTTGGGGAGTCTTGTGCTGGACACCAACGTCTCCACCTCTGTTCATTTGGAGCAAATGGCTCCGGAGCTCAAAAAGGGGCTCCCTCTTACTGTTTACTGTTACTGGGTCTTCTGAGCGTTGGGTGTGTAAGTGCAATGATTTCACTGGCTCACGAGAGCAAAATACGTACATTTGATCTCTGAATCATGACATCATGGAAATACGTGACTGTGAAATATATTGGATGACTGCTTTTACTGGTTACTCACTGAGCTTCTAGCTCACCCCAAAACTATTTTATTCCCCTCCACAGGGCTCGTGGCGAAGGAAAGCTTGTAGTACTTATTCACGTGACTGGATGGCTTATATCTTGTACAGTTTGGATTTCGAATCATTTTATGTATAATTTGGGGAATAGTTTCCGCTTCGCTTATGACTTGTATTTATTGGAGAATTTGATGTAAATTTGAGATATATCTTGTAATTTAATTGAGGACTGTAGTGACTGACTGAGTCCCGGCGAGAGTTGGGCAGGCGACCCGCCGAACCCTTTGGTTCGCCTTAGGGTGAGGTGGGGCTGTCACAGGTGGTATCAGAGTTTAGGCTTCAGTTCTCCGTAGCGTATCCTAGGTTTGAAGTTTAGGATGCCGGACTGTGGGTTTGGGTTGAAATATCAGTGATTCTTGCGGGATGTCTTGACTTGATTGGTACAAGATGGAATGGAATGTTGAGGACGACATTCTTTTAAGAAGGGGAGATTGTGACGCCCTGAAAGAATGAGTGTGAGAACTCACAACTTTTTATATATTTTCGCGACATTATTTTGTTTACTCGTTTATAATTTTGTGCCTTTCTTCAATATATTAATTTCCTACACATTTTTATAAGGGAATATAGTTTTCAAATCATTTCCTTGATACAAGTTAGTCCACGTTAATTTTGAAGTATATTTTGGACGTGGGACCCGCTAGTGCGGTAAATGCATTATATTTTTGACAACTTGTTGGAATTTTGTATTAAGTGATATTATTTTACAAGGTGTTAAGAGATTTGTATTGGAGAGACAAAAAGATAAGTTTTAAACCAAAAGGGTGACAAGTGTCACCTTGTGATTTAATCTTGGACTTTGACCACTATTCATGCCTTTACCCTTTAAACCAAAATTGACCCAAAATTCTTCTTATTTTGAAGCTCCTTGGCCGACTTTCTTGCTGGGAAGAAAAGAAAAGAAAGCTCTCAACTTTCTTGCCTCTAAACTGGCTCAATCTTTCAAGCCAACCGATTAAACTTGAATTTCCTCCATAAAAATCCTTAGCTTAGTAGTAGTAAGGTTGTTGGTGAAGTTGTTTGGAAGAAATTGGTGCTAAGTTGCTTACTTTCTTGAGATTGCAAGGTGAGTAACTAGGAAATTCTTTCTTTAGTCTTGATAATGTCAAATTAATGACTTGTGTTGGTTAAAGATGCGATTTGTTGGAAGATTTCTTGATTTTGGTTGAAATTGGTGAAGTTTTATATTTATGTATGAATTTTCTGTTTTCATATGAATATGATTATGTGGTCATGTATGATGATTGGAGATGATAGTTAAGGAAGCTAGAAGGTGGAAAAAGTGGTCAATTACAAGCAATTTCTGTTTTGGAAAGAAAATTCGAAACCTAGGGTTTCATGTTCTTCATTCTGCCCGGCACTGTAGCTCATAGTTAGAGGCCGAATTGGTTTGGTTAAAACATGAAAGTTGTAGGGAATGATATTTTAGAGATTCCTGAAAAATTTCAGGTCAATCGGAGTAACGTAGCTTGGGAAAAGACGGAATTACCCTTGCTGCCCTGGTTCTACCCGAATTTGAGAATTGCTTCTGTACTGGGTTATTTTGGTTGGGAATGCTTCAGAATCGGTTGTTTAGGTCTTCTGATGAATTGTATACCAGTTTCTTAGCTTTCGGATGGCTTTGGAATTACTGGATTTGGACTTAGGTAGCCTGATTTATGATGTGTGCACCAGAATGCGATTTGTGAATCTGTTTTTGCGGTTCTGGTGTAGTATATTGCATTTTTGACCTGGTTGCACTCGAAACTGGGCTGAGTGACCTTCTTTAAAATTGTAGCCCTATCTCTTAGCTTCGATAGGGTGTATCTTGTACCTTCATCCGATAATCGTAGTGCCGGTGGTACCAAAACCGCTAAACGATGCCAAAAACTGTTTTCCGAGTTCGAGCTTAACTTTCATTTCCGGTCATTTTCCTAGCTAAATCTTGTATTTGAATGACTTTGAGCCTATTGAACGGCTGTTGTGATGAATTTATATTCCGTATGACTTTGGGACTGGCTGAGGAAATAATGAAGCCATGACGGCTGGAAAAGTAAGGAAATTAAGGGGATATGCTGTCCGATCTTTGAAAGCATTTGATGGCTTTGAGTTTGAGTTGAAGGGCTTGGATTCGGACAAGGTAATGATATATGATGGACGATTCCTGAGCCGTGGAGGTGAGTGATCCTAAACCGTTTTCGAAGTTACTTTTGAACCGTTTCTTGCATTATTTACTCGACTGCATCTCATGCGTGCTTGCATGTGAATTCATGATATGATTTTGGCTTCAATGAGTTCTTGGGGAGTCTTGTGCTGGACACCAACGTCTCCACCTCTGTTCATTTGGAGCAAATGGCTCCGGAGCTCAAAAAGGGGCTCCCTCTTACTGTTTACTGTTACTGGGTCTTTTGAGCGTTGGGTGTGTAAGTGCAATGATTTCACTGGCTCACGAGAGCAAAATACGTACATTTGATCTCTGAATCATGACATCATGGAAATACGTGACTGTGAAATATATTGGATGACTGCTTTTACTGGTTACTCACTGAGCTTCTAGCTCACCCCAAAACTATTTTATTCCCCTCCACAGGGCTCGTGGCGAAGGAAAGCTTGTAGTACTTATTCACGTGACTGGATGGCTTATATCTTGTACAGTTTGGATTTCGAATCATTTTATGTATAATTTGGGGAATAGTTTCCGCTTCGCTTATGACTTGTATTTATTGGAGAATTTGATGTAAATTTGAGATATATCTTGTAATTTAATTGAGGACTGTAGTGACTGACTGAGTCCCGGCGAGAGTTGGGCAGGCGACCCGCCGAACCCTTTGGTTCGCCTTAGGGTGAGGTGGGGCTGTCACAGGTGGTATCAGAGTTTAGGCTTCAGTTCTCCGTAGCGTATCCTAGGTTTGAAGTTTAGGATGCCGGACTGTGGGTTTGGGTTGAAATATCAGTGATTCTTGCGGGATGTCTTGACTTGATTGGTACAAGATGGAATGGAATGTTGAGGACGACATTCTTTTAAGAAGGGGAGATTGTGACGCCCTGAAAGAATGAGTGTGAGAACTCACAACTTTTTATATATTTTCGCGACATTATTTTGTTTACTCGTTTATAATTTTGTGCCTTTCTTCAATATATTAATTTCCTACACATTTTTATAAGGGAATATAGTTTTCAAATCATTTCCTTGATACAAGTTAGTCCACGTTAATTTTGAAGTATATTTTGGACGTGGGACCCGCTAGTGCGGTAAATGCATTATATTTTTGACAACTTGTTGGAATTTTGTATTAAGTGATATTATTTTACAAGGTGTTAAGAGATTTGTATTGGAGAGACAAAAAGATAAGTTTTAAACCAAAAGGGTGACAAGTGTCACCTTGTGATTTAATCTTGGACTTTGACCACTATTCATGCCTTTACCCTTTAAACCAAAATTGACCCAAAATTCTTCTTATTTTGAAGCTCCTTGGCCGACTTTCTTGCTGGGAAGAAAAGAAAAGAAAGCTCTCAACTTTCTTGCCTCTAAACTTGCTCAATCTTTCAAGCCAACCGATTAAACTTGAATTTCCTCCATAAAAATACTTAGCTTAGTAGTAGTAAGGTTGTTGGTGAAGTTGTTTGGAAGAAATTGGTGCTAAGTTGCTTACTTTCTTGAGATTGCAAGGTGAGTAACTAGGAAATTATTTCTTTAGTCTTGATAATGTCAAATTAATGACTTGTGTTGGTTAAAGATGCGATTTGTTGGAAGATTGCTTGATTTTGGTTGAAATTGGTGAAGTTTTATATTTATGTATGAATTTTCTGTTTTCATATGAATATGATTATGTGGTCATGTATGATGATTGGAGATGATAGTTAAGGAAGCTAGAAGGTGGAAAAAGTGGTCAATTACAAGCAATTTCTGTTTTGGAAAGAAAATTCGAAACCTAGGGTTTCATGTTCTTCATTCTGCCCGGCACTGTAGCTCATAGTTAGAGGCTGAATTAGACTTGGTTTAAAACATGAAAGTTGTAGGGAATGATATTTTAGAGATTCCAGAAAAATTTCAGGTCAATCGGAGTAACGTAGCTTGGGAAAAGACGGAATAACCCTTGCTGCCCTGGTTCTACCCGAATTTGAGAATTGCTTCTGTACTGGGTTATTTTGGTTGGGAATGCTTTAGAATCGGTTGTTTAGGTCTTTTGAAGAATTGTATACTAGTTTCTTAGCTTTCGGATGGCTTTGGAATTACTGGATTTGGACTTAGGTAGCCTGATTTATGATGTGTGCACCAGAATGCGATTTGTGAATCTGTTTTTGCGGTTCTGGTGTAGTATATTACATTTTTGACCTGGTTGCACTCGAAACTGGGCTGAGTGACCTTCTTTAAAATTGTAGCCCTATCTCTTAGCTTCGATAGGGTGTATCTTGTACCTTCATCCGATAATCGTAGTGCCGGTGGTACCAAAACCGCTAAACGATGCCAAAAACTGTTTTCCGAGTTCGAGCTTAACTTTCATTTCCGGTCATTTTCCTAGCTAAATCTTGTATTTGAATGACTTTGAGCCTATTGAACGGCTGTTGTGATGAATTTATATTCCGTATGAATTTGGGACTGGCTGAGGAAATAATGAAGCCATGACGGCTGGAAAAGTAAGGAAATTAAGGGGATATGCTGTCCGATCTTTGAAAGCATTTGATGGCTTTGAGTTTGAGTTGAAGGGCTTGGATTCGGACAAGGTAATGATATATGATGGACGATTCCTGAGCCGTGGAGGTGAGTGATCCTAAACCGTTTTCGAAGTTACTTTTGAATCGTTTCTTGCATTATTTACTCGACTGCATCTCATGCGTGCTTGCATGTGAATTCATGATATGATTTTGGCTTCAATGAGTTCTTGGGGAGTCTTGTGCTGGACACCAACGTCTCCACCTCTGTTCATTTGGAGCAAATGGCTCCGGAGCTCAAAAAGGGGCTCCCTCTTACTGTTTACTGTTACTGGATCTTTTGAACGTTGGGTGTGTAAGTGCAATGATTTCACTGGCTCACAAGAGCAAAATACGTACATTTGATCTCTGAATCATGACATCATGGAAATACGTGACTGTGAAATATATTGGATGACTGCTTTTACTGGTTACTCACTGAGCTTCTAGCTCACCCCAAAACTATTTTATTCCCCTCCACAGGGCTCGTGGCGAAGGAAAGCTTGTAGTACTTATTCACGTGACTGGATGGCTTATATCTTTTACAGTTTGGATTTCGAATCATTTTATGTATAATTTGGGGAATAGTTTCCGCTTCGCTTATGACTTGTATTTATTGGAGAATTTGATGTAAATTTGAGATATATCTTGTAATTTAATTGAGGACTGTAGTGACTGACTGAGTCCCGGCGAGAGTTGGGCAGGCGACCCGCCGAACCCTTTGGTTCGCCTTAGGGTGAGGTGGGGTTGTCACAGGTGGTATCAGAGTTTAGGCTTCAGTTCTCCGTAGCGTATCCTAGGTTTGAAGTTTAGGATGCCGGACTGTGGGTTTGGGTTGAAATATCAGTGATTCTTGCGGGATGTCTTGACTTGATTGGTACAAGATGGAATGGAATGTTGAGGACGACATTCTTTTAAGAAGGGGAGATTGTGACGCCCTGAAAGAATGAGTGTGAGAACTCACAACTTTTTATATATTTTCGCGACATTATTTTGTTTACTCGTTTATAATTTTGTGCCTTTCTTCAACATATTAATTTCCTACACATTTTTATAAGGGAATATAGTTTTCAAATCATTTCCTTGATACAAGTTAGTCCACGTTAATTTTGAAGTATATTTTGGACGTGGGACCCGCTAGTGCGGTAAATGCATTATATTTTTGACAACTTGTTGGAATTTTGTATTAAGTGATATTATTTTACAAGGTGTTAAGAGATTTGTATTGGAGAGACAAAAAGATAAGTTTTAAACCAAAAGGGTGACAAGTGTCACCTTGTGATTTAATCTTGGACTTTGACCACTATTCATGCCTTTACCCTTTAAACCAAAATTGACCCAAAATTCTTCTTATTTTGAAGCTCCTTGGCCGACTTTCTTGCTGGGAAGAAAAGAAAAGAAAGCTCTGAACTTTCTTGCCTCTAAACTGGCTCAATCTTTCAAGCCAACCGATTAAACTTGAATTTCCTCCATAAAAATCCTTAGCTTAGTAGTAGTAAGGTTGTTGGTGAAGTTGTTTGGAAGAAATTGGTGCTAAGTTGCTTACTTTCTGGAGATTGCAAGGTGAGTAACTAGGAAATTCTTTCTTTAGTCTTGATAATGTAAAATTAATGACTTGTGTTGGTTAAAGATGCGATTTGTTGGAAGATTTCTTGATTTTGGTTGAAATTGGTGAAGTTTTATATTTATGTATCAATTTTCTGTTTTCATATGAATATGATTATGTGGTCATGTATGATGATTGGAGATGATAGTTAAGGAAGCTAGAAGGTGGAAAAAGTGGTCAATTGCAAGCAATTTCTGTTTTGGAAAGAAAATTGGAAACCTAGGGTTTCATGTTCTTCATTCTGCCCGGCACTGTAGCTCATAGTTAGAGGCCAAATTGGCCTTGGTTTAAAACATAAAAGTTGTAGGGAATGATATTTTAGAGATTCCTGAAAAATTTCAGGTCAATCGGAGTAACGTAGCTTGGGAAAAGATGGAATTACCCTTGCTGCCCTGGTTCTACCCGAATTTGAGAATTGCTTCTGTACTGGGTTATTTTGGATGGGAATGATTCAGAATCGGTTGTTTAGGTCTTCTGATGAATTGTATACCAGTTTCTTAGCTTTCGGATGGCTTTGGAATTACTGGATTTGGACTTAGGTAGCCAGATTAATGACGTGTGCACCAGAATGCGATTTGTGAATCTGTTTTTGCGGTTTTGGTGTAGTATATTGCATTTTTGACCTGGTTGCACTCGAAACTGGGCTGAGTGACCTTCTGTAACATTTTAGCCCTATCTCTTAGCTTCGAAAGGGTGTATGTTTTACCTTCATCCGATAATCGTAGTGCCGGTGGTACCAAAACCGCTAAACGATGCCAAAAACTGTTTTCCGAGTTCGAGCTTAACTTTCATTTCCGGTCATTTTCCTGGCTAAATCTTGTATTTGAATGACTTTGAGCCTATTGAACGGCTGTTGTGATGAAATTATATTCCGTAAGACTTTGGGACTGGCTGAGGAAATAATGAAGCCATGACGGCTGGAAAAGTAAGGAAATTAAGGGGATATGCTGTCCGATCTTTGAAAGCATTTGATGGCTTTGAGTTTGAGTTGAAGGGCTTGGATTCGGACAAGGTAATGATATATGATGGACGATTCCTGAGCCGTGGAGGTGAGTGATCCTAAACCATTTCCAAAGTTACTTTTGAACCGTTTCTTGCATTATTTACTCGACTGCATCTCATGCGTGCTTGCATGTGAATTCATGATATGATTTTGGCTTCAATGAGTTCTTGGGGAGTCTTGTGCTGGACACCAACGTCTCCACCTCTGTTCATTTGGTGCAAATGGCTCCGGAGCTCAAAAAGGGGCTCCCTCTTACTGTTTACTGTTACTGGGTCTTCTGAGCGTTGGGTGTGTAAGTGCAATGATTTCACTGGCTCACGAGAGCAAAATACGTACATTTGATCTCTGAATCATGACATCATGGAAATACGTGACTGTGAAATATATTGGATGACTGCTTTTCCTGGTTACTCACTGAGCTTCTAGCTCACCCCAAAACTATTTTATTCCCTTCCACAGGGCTCGTGGCGAAGGAAAGCTTGTAGTACTTATTCACGTGACTGGATGGCTTATATCTTGTACAGTTTGGATTTCGAATCATTTTATGTATAATTTGGGGAATAGTTTCCGCTTCGCTTATGACTTGTATTTATTGGAGAATTTGATGTAAATTTGAGATATATCTTGTAATTTAATTGAGGACTGTAGTGACTGACTGAGTCCCGGCGAGAGTTGGGCAGGCGACCCGCCGAACCCTTTGGTTCGCCTTAGGGTGAGGTGGGGCTGTCACAGGTGGTATCAGAGTTTAGGCTTCAGTTCTCCGTAGCGTATCCTAGGTTTGAAGTTTAGGATGCCGGACTGTGGGTTTGGGTTGAAATATCAGTGATTCTTGCGGGATGTCTTGACTTGATTGGTACAAGATGGAATGGAATGTTGAGGACGACATTCTTTTAAGAAGGGGAGATTGTGACGCCCTGAAAGAATGAGTGTGAGAACTCACAACTTTTTATATATTTTCGCGACATTATTTTGTTTACTCGTTTATAATTTTGTGCCTTTCTTCAACATATTAATTTCCTACACATTTTTATAAGGGAATGTAGTTTTCAAATCATTTCCTTGATACAAGTTAGTCCACGTTAATTTTGAAGTATATTTTGGACGTGGGACCCGCTAGTGCGGTAAATGCATTATATTTTTTACAACTTGTTGGAATTTTGTATTAAGTGATATTATTTTACAAGGTGTTAAGAGATTTGTATTGGAGAGACAAAAAGATAAGTTTTAAACCAAAAGGGTGACAAGTGTCACCTTGTGATTTAATCTTGGACTTTGACCACTATTCATGCCTTTACCCTTTAAACCAAAATTGACCCAAAATTCTTCTTATTTTGAAGCTCCTTGGCCGACTTTCTTGCTGGGAAGAAAAGAAAAGAAAGCTCTCAACTTTCTTGCCTCTAAACTGGCTCAATCTTTCAAGCCAACCGATTAAACTTGAATTTCCTCCATAAAAATCCTTAGCTTAGTAGTAGTAAGGTTGTTGGTGAAGTTGTTTGGAAGAAATTGGTGCTAAGTTGCTTACTTTCTTGAGATTGCAAGGTGAGTAACCAGGAAATTCTTTCTTTAGTCTTGATAATGTCAAATTAATGACTTGTGTTGGTTAAAGATGCGATTTGGTGGAAGATTTCTTGATTTTGGTTGAAATTGGTGAAGTTTTATATTTATGTATGAATTTTCTGTTTTCATATGAATATGATTATGTGGTCATGTATGATGATTGGAGATGATAGTTAAGGAAGCTAGAAGGTGGAAAAAGTGGTCAATTGCAAGCAATTTCTGTTTTGGAAAGAAAATTGGAAACCTAGGGTTTCATGTTCTTCATTCTGCCCGGCACTGTAGCTCAGAGTTAGAGGCCGAATTGGCCTTGGGTTAAAACATGAAAGTTGTAGGAAATGATATTCTAGAGATGCCTGAAAGATTTCAGGTCAATCGGAGTAACGTAGCTTGGGAAAAGACGGAATTACCCTTGCTGCCCTGGTTCTACCCGAATTTGAGAATTGCTTCTGTACTGGGTTATTTTGGTTGGGAATGCTTCAGAATCGGTTGTTTAGGTCTTCTGATGAATTGTAGACCAGTTTCTTAGCTTTCAGATGGCTTTGGAATTCTTGATATGATTTTGGCTTCAATGAGTTCTTGGGGAGTCTTGTGCTGGACACCAACGTCTCCACCTCTGCTCATTTGGAGCAAATGGCTCCGGAGCTCAAAAAAGGGCTCCCTCATACTGTTTACTGTTACTGGATCTTTTGAGTGTTGGGTGTGTAAGTGCAATGATTTCACTGGCTCACGAGAGCAAAATACGTACATTTGATCTCTGAATCATGACATATGGAAATACGTGACTGTGAAATATATTGGATGACTGCTTTTACTGGTTACTCACTGAGCTTCTAGCTCACCCCAAAACTATTTTATTCCCCTCCACAGGGCTCATGGCGAAGGAAAGCTTGTAGTACGTATTCACGTGACTGGATGGCTTATATCTTGTACAGTTTGGATTTCGAATCATTTTATGTATAATTTGGGGAATAGTTTCCGCTTCGCTTATGACTTGTATTTATTGGAGAATTTGATGTAATTTGAGATATATCTTGTAATTTAATTGAGGACTGTAGTGACTGACTGAGTCCCGGCGAGAGTTAGGCAGGCGACCCGCCAAACCCTTTGGTTCGCCTTAGGGTGAGGTGGGGCTGTCACACTCTTTATATCTAATGACGATTTTGTCTAATAAAGTTTGAAAAATGCAAGTATTACTTGATTCTTGCGCAGGTCCTACAATGTAAATTTGAAGAGTTCATCTGAAAGTGCTAGTGTAAAACATTTAAGAGATTTCATGACTTAGTTGCTCAAAAAGAAAAAGCTATTGAGCGAGAAAAGTGTGTATACATGTGTAAAAGATCTCTTTAGAATTTTTCTTTTCTCATACGTATTATATTTGAAAAAAAAATTTCAAACATTTTCAATAATGAAACTTTTGTTTAGACAATTATTGTTTTGTATATATTTATGTACATTTCATTCTTTATTTTTGCTCATTGAAAGATTTCATGATGAATTTTAAGAAATAAGACTAAATTGAGATTTTTTAACCTCTTGCCTGAAATTCACACTAGATTGGTGATCCGAACTATATAATAAGAGTGTTCGAAATTAAAAGAAATCACTCAAACTGATTGGTTTGCCTCGAAATATCCGATGCAATACCTTTTCTCCTTCACCGTACAATCCATAATTTGCCCACTTCTATGGACCCCCAAAAATCAGTCACATTGATTGACAAATTGCAAATTAGGACAATCTTTGCTTGAAAAAATGCCCACTGGTCTAACCATATTCAATTCACATCTAAGTGAAAGCAAAAATGTACATCACTTCTTCTTTGTTTTGAAAATTTGGAATGATACTTTAGGCTTTCGTTTCTCTATCTATACTGACTTTATCATTTGCTCTCCCATTTGAACCTTAAAAGAATAATTTCGTTTCAAATAAGGGCCTTAATAATCACTACCCTACATTGGGAAAATTTTCAAAAGGGAATGGGGTCTCAATGAGCTATTCTTTACTTTGGTTGTCATGAAGCATAAGAATGATGCTTTGGCCATCATTTCTACAACCTAAACACTGCTTATCCCTTGCATCCTCATTTGAGCTAAAATGGGTGGTTCTTTTCAAAGGCACTTATGATCGCACCCCACAATGGGGAAGGAGATTGGAGAATTTGGAAAAAGGGAAGAAAAAGCATAAAGGCTAAAATTAAATTGGGAAAATTTGATTCTACCATTACTATCTGGGCTTCAATTTTGACGGAAAAGAAAAAGGAAGAGTTTTGTCCGACGGACCACTTATAGATGAACAAGAGTCTTCCTCACTCAATTAATTCAGATACATGCAAGAAATTTCGCATTAATGAAAGCTTCCTTTCAGGGTCAATGTGAGGAATGGAACAAAAGTCAGGCCGTCTTCCTTTTCAATCAAACATTTATCCCTAGTTATCCCTTTTGAACCTTCAGAATAAACTATTTCGTTTGACAACCCCTGAGAATCGCAAACCCCACATTGGGGTAAATTGAGTTTTGAAAAAGGAGGGAAAAGAAAAACCCCAAATTGGGGCAAGTTTAATTTTTTAAGACAGGCCGAAAGAGAAAAAAATGAAAGAAAAGAAAACCTCGGTGAATGAAACGACCGAAGGCCAGAAAAGAGAAGAAAGAAAAGAAAAGGAGAAAACTGAGAGAGAAAAAGAGCCTCAATTGAGAATAAATTGGGGCAAGTTATGATTTAACCCTAAAAAAGGGTTGATATAATAATGCGATCTCAGATCATTTAAACCACTTTTGAAAATCCGTTTTCAAGCCTTAACTTTTCTAAGCACCTCACCAGACCCCATTACAAAAGCCGAAAGTCCTGACTTCCATTCTTTGCAATATCTCTGTTAAGAAACTTTCTAATTAATTGGCAAGTGATGCGCATATACTGATGCTAGGAAATTGTTTAGATGTATTTCTGAATTGATTAGCTGTGAAGTTGACAGTACTCATCGTCTGAAAATCCGCCAAGGCACCTTTGAAAAGAAAAGAAAAGGAAAAAGCAAAAATAATTGCAAAGGAAGATTTGATGGTGAAGTCCCCGTTAAGTGATGAATGAAAGTCACCAAATCTGAGATCTTTGAGTTCAAAATAGGGGCAATTTTGGAAATGCGATCTTCGGTGCAATGTCCTTGAAAGTCTTATTCTTTAACTATCATTTTCAAACCACATTACAAGCTCATAAAGTCCATCGCTGACTTATCCTTCATGACAACCCAAAGTGAGGATTATGCTCATAAGAAATCCATCAATCATTTGTAATCATAAGGGTATAACCAGTTTTCACATGTTTAGCTATCGTTTCTACCCAAATGTTGCAAGCTTATAAATCTTATATGTTGACTAAGTTTTCTTAAGAAATAAGGGTGACAAACTCTTTGTTTTCACTAAGATGTGATGTCGAATGGATTACATACAATTTTGGGCACAAGAACAAGACAAATCTTGACTTCTTATTTTCCTTAGCCACCTCAAAATCAGAAATAAGATCACCTGATTGGTCCTGAAAGACGAGTTAACAAGAAGTGGTGACCCATTACTCTAAGCATCGATGCTAAGATGAGGAAGAAATCTTCTGTAATTTGGTATTATTTCGAGAAATTCATCATGAAATCTTCTGTTAGGAAACATAGTTGCTTACTTTGTTTACATAAATGGAGAGTCATCCAAACAAATTTTTACAATCAAAAGGAGCCCACACTGGGGCAAATTTTCATTTGAGAGATTTTGCAAAATGGGCCCACACTGGGGCAAATTTTTATTGTGAGATTTCACAAAATAAGCCCACACTGGGGCAAAATTTTTAATACATCTGGGAATTTTGTCCAAGAGTCAAATAATATACTTTCGAATCAATCACGCTGCTTTTTTCATGAGTAGTAAGTGCATCAATTTAAGTGCATATTGTACTTTGATAAGCCCCCCTGTGCAGGTATTCATGACTCAAAACGATGGAGAAACATCAATTGAGGCGGAAGGCCGTTGCTAAAAAAGAAAAGGAAGAAGAAAGAAGAAGGGCCCACGCTGGGGATTGGGTCTTATCCCACTGACATTAACAAACATCACGTTGGGCCTGGATTTTGTGCCGCCAACATCACAAAAATCACGTTGGGTCTGGATTTTGTGCTGCCAACATCATGTTGGGCCTGGATTTTGTGCCGCCAACATCACAAAGACCACGTTGGGCTTGAATTTCGTGCCACCAACATCACAAACATCACTTTGGGCCTGGATTTTGTACCGCCAACTTCACAAACATCACGTTGGGTCTGGATTTTGTGTCGCCAACATCACAAAGATCACGTTGAGCTTAGATTTAATCTCACAGACCAATTCATCACTGGGGCAAATCTTTGGATAACTTTCCAAACAAGTCTTATACAGTTTCTTCATGCGTACCAGTATTTCATTTTGCACTGCCACTAGCCGTTGGGTCAGTCCCACTAGTGAGCATTTCATTTACACTGCCACTAACCGTTGGGTCAGTCCCACTAGTGAGCATTTTATCTACATTGCCACTAAACATGGGTCAGTCCCACTAGTGTGCATTTCATTTTCGTTGCCGCTAAACATGGGTCAGTCCCACTAGAGCGCATTTCATTTACACCGCCACTGAACATGGGTTAGTCCCACCAGTGTGCATTTCATTACCGCTAAACATGGGTCAGTCCCACTAGCGTTCATTTCATTTACATTGCCACTAAACATGGTCAGTCCCACTAGTGTGAATTTCATTTTCGTTGCCGCTAAAACATGGGTCAGTCCCACTAGCGTGCATTTCATTTACCACCGCCACTGAACATGGGTTAGTCCACCAGTGTGCATTTCAATTACCGCTAAACATGGGTCAGTCCCACTAGCGTTCATTTCATTTACATTGCCACTAAACATGGGTCAGTCCCACTAGTGTGAATTTCATTTTCGTTGCCGCTAAACATGGGTCAGTCCCACTAGCGTGCATTTCATTTACACCGCCACTGAACATGGGTTAGTCCCACCAGTGTGCATTTCATTTTCATTACCGCTGAACATGGGTCAATCCACTAGCTTGCATTTCATTGCCACTAAACATGGGTCAGTCCCACTAGTGTGCATTTCATTTTCATTGCCACTAAACATGGATCAGTCCCACTAGTGAACATTTCATTTACATCGACACTAAACATGAGTGAGTCCCATTTTAAAATTTCTTGTTGGGTCAGTCCCCTTTTAAATTTTTGTTCGGGTCAGTCCCATGATTTTAAATTTTATTCGGGTCAGTCCCATGATTTAAATTTTATTCGGGTCAGTCCCATGATTTAAATTTTGTTTGGGTCAGTCCCATGATTTTAAATTTTATTCGGGTCTATCCCATGATTTAAATTTTATTCGGGTCTATCCCATGATTTAAATTTTGTTCGGGTCAGTCCCATGATTTAAATTTTATTCGGATCAGTCCCATGATTTAAATTTTGTTCGGGTCAGTCCCCTGATTTAAAAGTTTGTTCGGGTCAGTCTCATGATTTAAACTTTGTTCGGGTCAGTCCCCTGATTTAAACTTTGTTCGGGTCAGTCCCATGATTTAAAACTTTGTTCGGGTCATCAGTCCCATGATTTAAAAATGATTTAAAGTTTGTTCGGGTCAGTCCCATCCATGTTTAATTTATTCGGGTCAGTCCCATGATTAATTTCTTGTTGGGGTCAGTCCCCTTTTAAATTTTTGTTCGGGTCAGTCCCATGATTTTAAATTTCTTGATCAGTCCCATGATTAAATTTTGTTTCGGGTCAGTCCCATAATTTAAAGTTTGTTCGGGTCAGTCCCATGATTTAAAACATGTTCGGGTCAGTCCCATATTTAATTCCTAATTCGGGTCAGTCCCATGATTAATTTTTCGTTCGGGCCAGTCCCATGGTTAATTTCTTGTTGGTGTCAGTTCCCTTTTAAATTTCTTGTTCGGGTCAGTCCTGTTTTAAAATTTCCTGTTTTGGTCAGTCTCATTTTGAATTTTTGTTCGGGTCAGTCCCATTTTAAATTTCGTTTGGGTCAGTCCCATTTTAAGTTTTGATTCGGGTCAGTCCCGTTTTAAATTTCTCGCCTGGGTCAGTCCCATTTTGAAATTTTGTTAGAGAGGTCAGTCCTCATTTCAAAGGCGTCAGTCGTGTTTGCAGCCGAATAACACAGGTGAGCATTTTGGTGTCTACGTCTTTGTCTCGAGTTTCTTCGAATCTCAGACAAAGAGGGGCAAACTGTAGACACCAAAAATTTTTTTTATTTGATTTTTTTAGTTTTGTCTCTCATTAAATTCAATTTTAGCTTTATTCTTGTTTTATTTTATTTTATTGATTAGATAATAGTTAATTTTTCTTATACTTATAAAATTAGGAGGTATTTTTTGCAATATATTTCTAAAAAAAAAGAAAAAAAGAAAAATCCTCACAAAAATTTAAAATTTGTTTTAGCCCTTTAGATTTGGATTTAAAGCACTTTAATGGCAATAAATTTTCTATTAAGAATTAATTTCTGTTGTTTAAAGTTGAATGAAAAAAAAAAAAGGGGGACACGCGCTATTTCTTCATTTTACAAATTTCGGACAACACAGAAAAATTGCAGCTGGCCATTTCTTCCATTTTTTACTCATTTCCGTTGCATTTTTTTTCCTCCAACTACTCTCAGTACAATGCCAACGCATCTTGGTGCTAAGTTCCAGAATCAATGCCCATCTAAGGGCTCAAATTCTTGCCAAAAATGCAGCTCCAATCTCCTCCGTTTATTCTAGGTTTTGGAGGATTTCGGTAGCTATAAAAGCTGAGGATAACAAGTAAAGGTGGGGGTAGCGGCTAAGATTGGAGTGAGAGAGAGCTGAGAGATTGAGAGAGCTTCAAGAGAGGTCTGAGAGCAAGAGAGAGAAAAAGTAACGGGCTGGGAAAGGGAGATTTTGACGGCTAGGTAAAAACCCGAGAGCTGGAGTGGCAGCGGAGGTTGAGAAAACTGAAAAGGGCGAGGGAGAACGAGAGGGAGAGTGGAGAGTTCGGTCTCTTCTCAGCCATAACCGAAAGGTTGCGAGAGAAAAAAGGACTTAGAGAGTAAGGGGTGGCGGGAAGGTTTGAGGAGAAAAACCATGGAGAGAAGGAAACCTACGGATTGAGGGGGGAAGAAAAGGAAAACATATAGAGCAAGAAGAAGGGATAACTAAGAGAAAAATAGGGGTGACGGGCTGGAGGAGAGAAAAGCTGAGCAAGAGGGAGTCTTGGGGCTGAGGAAGAAACTGAAAGAAAAGAAAGCAACAAGGGAAGGTTTTTTGGCTGGGAAAGAAAGGAGGCTACGGAAGAACAAAAATCAGAACAGGGAAATGAGGGCCCGAGAGAGGGTTGTGGGAGTTAGGAAAAGAGGGCTATGGGCAAGAAACGGTGGAGGAAGACAAGAGCAAGAAAGAAACAGAGGAAAAGGGTTTCGGCTGAAGGAAAAGCTAGGAAAAATCGAGAGTGCAAAGACACGGGGAGAGTTGGAGCAAGCTGAAAAAAGAAAACCAGGGCTACAGGTAGTGATAGGAGGAGATTGAAAGAAGGCAGCTGCGGGAAGAAACAAGAGGGTTTTGCGGTTGAGGAGAAAAGGAACTGAGGGAGCTTAGAGGAAGGAAAAGGGAGTAAGGAAGAAAAGATAAAGCTGCGGGCTTGGGGCGAAAAGAAGGAAACCGAGGGCTAAAAAACAAGCGAAGGAGCTGAAAAGGATAAAACGAAGCAAGAAAATGAAGAGACTTGGCAGTGAAAGAGCTGGGGCGGCGGACAGAAAACAAGAAAGGGAAGAAGAAATTTCTGCAAAGTTTTCGGCAGAACGGGCTGATTTTTGGCACACCTTGCGGCGTGATTATCTCCTTTCTGCTTGCTCAATTTGATTGGATTTTAGTTTCTGCACACTCTCCAACATCAGAGGAGCAATTCTTGTTCAGGAATCTCTGAGAGAAAACATCGGAAAGGCCTTCGAATTTACCCCCGAAAACCACAGCTCTGGTTGACTGATACTCCTGCAATTTGTGCGAAAATCTCATTGGAGTCATCGTCTGTTCTTTCTCGTTGCTTCACCATCGTTCAGAATTCGTTCCCAGGTAAACATGGTCCCTTCCCATGTCAATTTAACGTATTCCTTTAGAAAAACTGGATCCCATCATGCGTGAAATGTTGAGCTTTTGTTGCTGGGTTTTGAACCATTTCCCTTCCCTTTGCTATGCTGGTTTTCAGATGATTTTCTTCGCCCATGAATCTTGTTGTGTTGGTGAATCTTTGATGATTGAATGATAGAAGTATGGCCTGTGAGTTGTATGATCTTGTTAGCCTACCCATTACTTCGGGTAGTTGATGAACCAAAGGGAAAATTGCAGCAAGAAACCTGTGAATATATTTGGAACTTGCCAGTTTTATCATTTTAGATTTCCTTTGCTTGCATGTTTAATTTTGTGTTTTGATGAGAATTTAGGGAGTCTGAATGTTGGACATGAATCTCTGTTTCAAATTGTCCTGAGCTGCATGGGTTACTAAATGCTGCAAGTTGCAGGAGCTGGCGAATGAAAATTGCATAAGAATAGCTTGGCTGCTGAAAGTTCTCTTGTTGCTGGAATGTTTCTCAGTTGTCTCATGAAATTTGCATGAAAATCTTCTTCATTCTGGCTCTTGAATGCATTATAAGTTTGGTAGGAACTTGAGGTCGGGTTTTGGCTTGAGTGGTTTGTGAATCTGTCAATGCGAATCAGTAGAAGCTTGGTATGAGAAAAGTTGCAGAGAACTTTGCTGCACTCTTCCGTTTCCTTTCGGTCAATTCAAGTTCTTTGTTTGAATCCTGCAACCAAATTTTTGTGTTTGATTTAGTTGGTGTTTGATAGTTAAGACCTTGGTGTTTTGGTGAATTCGTTGGCATGATAAGATGGCCAAGAAAACTGCAGCAAGAAAAATGTGAAGTAGCAGAAGAATAGCCCCAGTTTGCAGAATGGTTTCTTCGTTGCATGCATGAAATAATTATAAAAATCACACTTTAACCCCTAAATCCTTAACTAATTCTTCTAAGGCCCAGAAACTTTGAAAATCAATCAAATTTGGCCCCTTTAAATGTCAATTTCCTTAGGTGACAGCTTGTTTAGGAATTTTAAAAATGGAATTGGAGGATTTAGTGACTTTGGATAACTTCTTAGTTTTTTTATTCGAACTTTAATGCAATTTTTGAGTATTTTTGTTGTTTCATTTATTTTTCGTGATTTTTGTCATTTGATTGGTAGGTTTCACTTTGAATCCTTAATTTTAATTTACCTCCTATTGGGCCCCTAGTAGTTGCTATTTTTGGGAATTTGATGGATCATTTTACTTTCTTGGTAATTATGCATTATTTGATTTCTTTTAGGGTGAAATTTAGAGGGATTTGGGGATTTTGTTTATATTTTACTAGTTAACTGGTGCCTTGACCTTTTTATTGTTTTGAAGCTAATATTTCATTCACTTGATTCCCAACTCAAAGGAGGTAACCTCTATCGTCCTGATTTTATTTGTCCTATGTGCTCCTATATGTTTTGTGTGAATATGCATGCTTTAATTCACCTTTCATTTTCATTAATGGTTTAATTGCTTGTTTCGCTTTCCTTTTATTTCGCTTTCTTTAATTATCAAGTCATTTGAGGACATTTGAACCCCAATTTGTAATAGTTAGGATATTATTTTCCAAGTCTTCCCCCTTTAGATTGTAATAGGCATCCCCTTTTGTAATAGATAGGGCTTGTGTGCTATGTGTTTGTGTGTGCCTATATGCCTACGTGTTTAATCGCTTTTCCTAGGATTCTGCATCTAGACAAGCATGCTTATGTGTTACGTGCTATGTGAAACTATGTGTTTTGCATGCCTACTTGTTTTTAGTATTATATCTGTTTATGTGGATGGAATGTACGTTACCGTGGCTAGTCCAATGCTAGTCATGGTCTTCCCTTCGAACTCTTACAAGTCCAATGCTTGTGAGAGAACGTTAGTTAAAGGGCTAGTCCAACGCTAGACCCTTAGGAACCATCCGCACGTTAGATCATGATTGTGTGATAAAATCACTTCATCTCATGCATATTTTCACTTTTTAGGGTCTTTTATCATTTTTACATGACATCTCTCCTTATACGTATATCCCTTCCCCCATATTTTCCTTATGTGTATATTACTTACCCCTTTGTATGAAACATGACATTAGACTTACATTTCATCTAAGCATTAGACCTAGGTTAGTACATTTGCTTGATTAGACTAGGAAAAACCCCTTGAGTATGGGATATGGATGAGTTTGGCTTTCTAGCCTTAGTGCAGACACCAAATTTTTGATTTTTTAACTTTATTTGTTTAATTAATTTAATAAGTTTATTTACTTCAATTCTAGGGTTTTTATTTTTATTTTATTTTATTTTGTTCTGGTTTATTTTATTTTTTTATTTATTTTTGTCTTCATACTAAATTTCAGAAAAACAAAAGAAAAAGGAAAAAAAAAGTGAAAATGACAAGTGGGGAGGCATGCATTTGGACAAGTGTCTCTTTTATGTTTTAGACAACTAAGCACCTAAGGGGTGAGGTGTTAGGGACACTTGGTAAGTTTAAGGAATTTTCGGGTGAAAGAAAATGGAAAGGAAATGGCAAAAACAAGGGATTAGTAAGTCAGAAACCTACGCGTAAGGAAGGAAAAAGCTAGGAAAGCCGTGAGCTTGAAAGAGAAAAAGAAAGGAAGGTTGCTAGGGGGGTTGTTTATGGCTGAAGGAAAGCTAAGCCAGAAGGGTTTCAGCCGTGAGGACGAAAAGGGATTTGGGGTTAGAAGGAGGTAATTGCGTCATCATCATCGTTCTCCCATTGACGTTCCTTTGAAGGTTTGGCAGAATCATCCGAGCCCTTTTCTTGGTCATCCCACGCTCCATTCCTTGATTAAGGTATCGTATTCGTCTTTTATAGTTGAAAGCTCTTTTCTTTAGTCGTTTGCTTGCATTCCTTTGCTGTTTACTGGTTCTGTTTTCACTTCAATATGACTGATGGTTCTTGTTTGGGTATTGATAAATCTGGAGTTTGGGTAATGAGTCAGTATCTTGCATGCTTGTGTCTTGGCCGAAAGAAAAATTGCAAAAAGTTTCCAACTTTGGTTGGCGGCTTGGTTTAGACTGAGTTTTGAGGTAGAAGTCTAGGGTTTTTCCTGTAAGCTAGTGTCATCGATTATTGTTTGAGTTTATGGCTTCTGTTCATGTGATGAATAAGAGCAAAACCAGAAAAATAGCACGCAATTCCAGCAAGTTGAATTTCTGACCCTTCGTTCGTTGATTGCCTTTTGTCCTGTGGGTTTGTATATCTTCCTTTTATGCTGATTTTTTGGTAGTAATAGATATAAGATGCATGTTTTTGCTGGTTGGGGACTGATGTGAAATGTTTGCATGTCGATAACGAACCTAGACATCCACAGAAAGCTTCTGAATAAACTTAGCATGTTACAAGTTCATCCGCATGTCGCAGGTTCCCCTTGCTGTTGTGTGCTTAATTTAGTTTTTTTTTTAGGCTGTCTTTAGACTATTTTTCTTGTCTACGTTGCGGTTACTGCTTGCCGGATATGGCTTTTGAATTATACAGCTGCGGAGGTTGCCCTTTAACTCCTTATAATGTTTAAGTTTTTGAGTTTTAGGGAAAGGATGGTACACGAAAATCTGCTGCAACAAGCTCAAAGTTCTTGGTTTGTTGTGGCAGTACATGCGGGCTTCTTTTCTTCCTGGTTTGTTGAAGTTTTAGGCTGTAATTCATTGCATTCGAATTAGTGAGAGAGGGTTGAAGTAATAGCTGCACTTTAAGTCAGTCAAGGTCTTCCGTGTTTTGTTTTGCAATGGAGATTGCATTTTTGAGGTTGAATTTTTTCATTTTTCATTTTTTAACTTGTTTGGATTGTTGAAACTCTTGCTGGACTTAGCTTTTCCTTTTGCTTTGGCTTGCTGGGTGATGGTGATGCCATGTATATGCTTGCTTACCATTCCAAGTAGCAATGTATGGTATAACAAATAGCTGCAATATGTAAGTTTGTTGCAGCAGTATTGATGTTGCATTCTGGAAAAAGTTTCAGTTGCTTCAACTGAGCTCAAACCGTTGAAGCTTAATCTGATTCAAGCCGGATTGGTTTTGATGAAAGTGACGTTGTATGTCTTTGATTTGTGAGTCTAGATTCATTTAGTGCCGTTCTTCTTTGCTTCAATGAGAAACCCAAAGAATTGCAGAAATCATTTGTTGCTCAAAAAGAAAATTTCCCCGCGGCTTGGTATGGGATTTTTTTTTAAAAAAAAGAATTCTACACTTTGCTCGTGGTTTTGCATGTGAGTGATTTTTGACTCATATCAGTTTTCCTTTAGTTGAGTAAGTTCGCAGTTTTGCCATTGTCCTTTCATTTTTGTCTTTTGAATAAAAGTTGTCAATTTGCCATCATCCGAGAATCTGGAGCTATGTTTGCTATGAATGTTGAGTCTTTTATTTTGTTCTTGATTGTAAGATGATGGTTGGATCTTAGTTCTCATTTTGTGGATTTGGTTTGAAGTCTCAGCAGATGTTTAAGTTAGTTTGGGTTGCTTTTGTATGAATATATCTTGGCTAAATGAAGGGAGTTGCAGAAATTGCGTTGTCTGGGAATGGAATTGCAGAAAGCTTCTTTGGTGGTAGTTTGCATGCATGCTAAAAAAGAAAAATTGCCTTTTAGCTCCCCAACTCCCAAGTGACTCTGATTTGGCCCAACTAATTATATAATTTAATCATTTTTGTCCCCTTAACATGCCATTTTCTCATTAATATATCTTAACATGATTCTTGGATGGATTTTTTAATAAACTTTAGGATGTATTTGAAGTTTTTGGTTTTTGTTTTTCTTAGATTAATGGTTTTAATTTGGTTTAATATGGATTTTTGATGTTTTGTGGCTTAAACGTAGCAAAGTGGCATTTTCATGTAATTGGTGGTGGCTTTTAGTTTAATTCTGATAGGTTTTGTATTAAGTTTTGATTTTAATTTATTTCATTTTTTTAGTACCTCATCTTAGAATTTTTCTTATTATCATTTTTTAAT
Source organism: Coffea eugenioides (assembly GCF_003713205.1). Lineage (NCBI taxonomy): Eukaryota > Viridiplantae > Streptophyta > Magnoliopsida > Gentianales > Rubiaceae > Coffea > Coffea eugenioides. The sequence continues at coordinate 19,723,042 of NC_040039.1, forward strand.
CAGGTTCTCGGGTACTTTTAATTTCTTGAACATACATGATTTATTAAGTGATTCCATTTCATGTTTAATTTTCATTTTTGTGTTCAATTTTTCGTTTCATGTAATTAATTGTTAATTAAAGTGATACCTTGACTTTTTTATTATTTTGGAGGGTAAATAAGTAACTCGTTCCATTAGAACCCAACTCAAGGGAGGTACATTCTATCCCTTATTTTTACTTTATTTGACCCTATGTGTACTTATGTGATTTATGTGTTTAATTGCATGCCTTTTGAATGTTTCCATTTTATTTATTTATTTATTCGGTTTAGTCGTCTTAATTTCGTATATTTATTTTAGTTCATTTTGATTATTTAGAAGGCATTTTAATGCCAAGTTGTAATAGTTAGGTTTATTTTATTTATTTTCGTTTCCCCTCTTAGATTGTAGTAGGCTTCCCCCGAATGTAATAGTTAGGGCTTTATTAGCTTTATTTGCCTTATGTGTGTTTTGCATGTCTATGTGCTATGTGTTACCGCTTTCTTAGGTCTTGCATCTAGATATCATGCTTATGTGTTATGTGCTATATGTGATTTATGTGTTTACATGCTCTTATTAGGTCTTACAGGATTTATTTAATTGTAACCGATGTGTGACGTCACCATACTAGTCCAATGCTAGTTGTGGTCAATTTCTCGAATCCACACTAGTCCAACGCTAGTTGTGGCCCTTTGTTCCGACTTTTCTCACTAGTCCAATGCTAGTGGGAAATTGTAGACATGGGCTAGTCCAATGTTAGACCCTTAGGAGCCCCTCGAGCGTTAGATCATGATTGTGTGATAAAATCATTTCATCTCATGCATGTTTTCACTTTTTTAGGGATTTTACCATGTTGCATGACACTTTCTTATATATGTACAACCTTTATCCCATATTCTCTTCTACTTATATCCCTTATTCCGTATTTTCCCTTATATATATATTCTTCACTCCTTTGTATGGAAACATGACATTAGACTTGCATTTCATATAAGCATTAGAACTAGGTTAGTACATTTGCTTGATTAGATTAGGGAATATCCCCTTGAGTATGGGATATGGACGAGTTTGGCTTTCTAGCCTTAGCATGCTCGTATTCCCTCTATTAAAGGGAAAATTGAGTCACGAACATTAGTCCCCTGTACCCGACATGATGCACTCCTTTAAGACATGTATATTTGTATAATTATTTTATTCCTTTCCTTTTTTTAGAGTCTCATATTTTTACATTATTCGTGACTTCTCCAAAGAGTCACTATTGGGTGTCGCAATTAATGTGATTGGCACCATTCGTGCTTTGAAGAGAAATTTTGAACCCCCGATGCCCTCCTAGGTTTAGGGTTTGCATTCATATAGTACATCCAAATGTGATAAATCTTTAGGTTAAAATAAGAAAATCTTTAACTAAATCGCGCAACTAGCCTTGGCTAGGTTGAAAGGGTGCCTTGGATTCTTATCCTTGCCTTCCCTTTCTTCAAATGTGACTCCCGAATCTTTTTCTCTGATTTTCGTAGACTTGGAGTCGTTTAAAAAGGGTTTTCTACTTTTTTTTCTTTAAAATTCATTTTTAGGTGACTTGGTACACCTTAACTCTATACCAAGTGGCGACTCCGATTTTTATTTCAAAAACCCTTTTTAAACTATAATTTGGGCCCAAATCATCGCATTACAAACCCCATTTAGGCCCTTTGCCTTTATTCATTTTTAAAAACAAAACTCATTTTTTCCAAAAATCAAGAATCCATTTTTCTAAACTCGTTATTTTTCTTATTAAAAAATGGGGCACGACACTTAGCACGCTCGTATTCCCTCTATTAAAGGGAACATTGAAGTCACGAGTTTAAGTCCCCCGCACCCGATATGATGCATTCCTTTAGGTCATATATATTTGTACATTATTATTTTCTTTTCTTGTTCTTTCTTTTGAGTCTCATGATTTGCATATTCGTGACCTTTTCAAAGAATACCTATTGGGCATCACAATTAATGTGATTGGCATCAATTGAGCTTTGAAGAGATATTTTGACACCAATGTGATTGGCACCAATTCAACAATTAATGTGATTGTATATTCGATCTTTACACTCTCGTTTGGGGATGACAATGTATATAAGTTTCGCTTTAAGTTTTTGGATCGTTGCCCTATTTATTCTTGTGATTTATTCAGATTTTAAGTGAGGACTGTGGTGAACGACTGAGTCCCGACGAGAGCTGGGCAGGCGACCCGCCGAACCCTTTGGTTCGCCTTAGGGGGAGGTGGGGCCATCACAGGTAGTATCAGAGCCAGGTTTTAGATATCTGTAGTGTATCCTAGGCTTGAAGTTTAGGATGCCAGACTGTGGGATTCGGTTTGACTTTAAAGTTAAGCAATTGAGGGATAAAACCTAGAGCCTGCTTCGCGTGGTCTCTGCGCGGAGTGACCCTGGACTAAGTGGTGAATAAGTATGAGGGACTAAGTGAAGCTGTGAATTACGAATGTTATAGACCTTAAATCTTTCTCGTGGTATCTGAGGATCATAGATAGGTATGTCAGGTAGGAATTCCGATTGTAGATAGTTTACTCTTGGGACTGCAGCTCGAGATGTGAATTATCTTATTTCGGATTCTCGTGCCTGAGTACTCTAGAGTTGCGGCGCTGCTAAGTACTTAAGACTTGCATTTTGGGAACACGAACAGCCTTTGTCTGACTAGAATGAGCACAAGAGGCCAGGGACATCTAGTTTGGATAGTAAGTGACGTGAGAGACCGGACGGGCTGATACTGGGACGACTTCACCTTTTCCTTCTGATTTACCTGTATATTGTTACTACATGACGTTAGTACACCTGTGTGTACATGGTTATCTGTCCAACTTGATATGTATTTGTGTATTTGCTTATCCATTTTCTTGCTATGGCGTGTTATGTGCGTATATATTTATTTGTGTATTTGGAATGCTAGAATTTGTTACTGTAGTCAATTTACTGTGTTTATTTACTAAATTACCTTTTTGGGGGAAAAAGAAAAGAAAAGAGAGAGGGAAAACATATATATGGACGGGAGATGTAGTCGTGGACGTGGAGCTAGTCGTGGCCGTGGAGCTAGGCAAGCTCAAGAACCGAGAGAAGAAAGAGAAACAGTGGCCGAGCAAGAACAGGGACCGAGGGTTGAGGCTGGAGAGCAAATGGTGACGGCGATGCAACAAGTGACAAATATCCTGGCACGCCTGGTAGATCAACAAGGTCAAATGCCAGTGAATCAACCTCAAAATCCTGAGATCGGAGAGGATAAGGCTCTTGAGAGGTTCCAAAAGTTTCTACCTCCGAAATTTCAAGGAGGGCCTGATCCGGATATAGCTGAGCAGTGGTTGGAGGCAATGATTAATATCTTCGCGGCTTTGAATTACACGGAGCAAAGACAAGTAAATTTTGCTGTATTTCAATTCGAAGGACCAGCCCGCGCGTGGTGGAATGTAATTAAGGCCAAGTGGGAAAGAGAACAGACGGTATGGACATGGGCGAACTTTGTAAGGAAATTTAACGAAAAGTATCTCCCACCTTTAGTCCAAGAAAGGAGAGAGGACGAATTTATTGGGTTGCGTCAGGGAACCCTAAGTGTGGCCGAATATGAGACCAAATTTACTAGACTGTCTAAATTCGCTTCCGAATTGGTGGTTACGAAGCGACGGAGAATAAGACGATTTATACAAGGACTAAATTTGGAAATCCAGGAGGCATTAGCGGCAGTTCAAGTTAATACGTTTACAGAGGCTCTTGAGAAGGCCCAAAGAATTGAGGATGTGAAAGCCCAAGTAAAAGCCTGTCAAACGCGGAAAAGAGATACATCCAGCAGTATACCTGAGGAATCCGGAGAAAAGATAATACTCTCCAAAGTGCAAAAAGTGAACCATTCACCTCGCCCGCTTTGGACATTAAGAGCATTAGATGAAAGGTCCATGAAAGGAAGTCAGATCGGATCAAAGGACATTTCTCGAGAAGATCCAACAGTAGCTCCTCGATTGGCCTGTGGATACTGCGGAAAGGCAAATCACACTGAGAACGATTGTTGGCGGAAAGGGCGGAAGTGCTTGATTTGTGGGAGTGGTGAGCACCAAGTTAGCAACTGTCCGAGGAGACAGTCACGCGGAGGTAGTATTCCGCAACTGGAGGGAGCTAAAACAAAACAAGCAAATGAAAGAGGGAACCGAACTAGTGGGCCAGCAAAAACTTATACATTAGGCACCCAAACAGTTCCGGACTCGTCTGAGGCAAATGAAGGTAAAATTTTGAGGGCGAAATTTTTTTTTAAGGGGGAGAGGGTGTGAGACCCCGTACTTTTCCCATTTTCTGGGGTTTATTATCTTTAATGGCATGTTTTCTGCATTTTCTTGCTTAGGAAAAATTGCTAGATAATTTTAATGAGTCAATAGAGTTTTTAGATGATTTTTCTAGTATCGAATAGTTTTTGAGAAATTAAGAGTGTATATCGAACGTGGGACCCACTAGTGCGAAAAGTTCGAAAAAATTCGGCCAACTAGGTTAAGTTTTGGATACTGGATTTAATTTACCGGGTGTTAAGAGATAAGTAGAGGTTGCAATTTGGTTGGTGTGAGAGGAAACAAAGTGATAGACTTGCATTAAATAAGTGACAAGTGTCACCATTTGATTGGAGGGACTTGTAAGACTACTATTCACCTTTTTCTATTTGACCAAATAAATCACAAAAATCACCAAAATTTCACCATTTTCTTCTTCTCTAGTGGCCGGCCCTCTCTCTCAAGAAAGGAAGAAAGAAAGCTCTCCAAGTTTGCTCCAAAACTTGCTCCAATCTACCAAAAACGACCATTGAATCTTCTTTTGCTCCATAGAAAACATTAAGGGAGTGATAGTGAGGTGTTGTGTGGAGTTATTTGTGTAAGTCCCAACGACAACCAAGAGGGGGGGTGAATTGGGTTGATTAAAAACTTAACCAAATTTATGCACTTTTTCTTTAATAAAAATTTACCTTCTTTTCTAGTAATGATCAATCAAGTAGATTAGAAGACAAGAGCAATATTGATCAGAAACACAAGTATAGACAAGCAATGAGAATTTTATTAAACAGAAAAGTAAATTAGGGAATCAAACCAAGTGTCTACCAAGCTATCCTCAAACTTGAAGACCACACACTAGGAAGAGCAACTTCTCTTAGATGAAAGAAGATCAACTAGATGTACAATGAAGGGAGCACTTCTTCCTTGCCCTAAGCCTCACTTAGTCAAGCTAAGAAGTTTTACAATCACTCAGAAAAAAAAACCCTCAACAAAGCTACACTAAAGATCCTTTCAGTCACAAAAGAAATGCTCACCAGAAATTCACACCACTTTAAAACAAATCTTGCTTTGGAGACTATTTTCTAGCTAAAATATCTCTTGAGATCTTGTAAACAAAGTGTGCAAAAGTCCTCCCTTCGTTCAGAACAGTTTGTTTTTAAAGGGGAACAGAAATGAGCTTCATTAAAGCTTCCAACGGATAGAAGGCAGATGAAGGGTCAGCTAGCCGTTGGGGCTTTCGGACGTCCGACGATCAAATCATCGTCCGAACCAATCGTCCGAAAATAGCCAAGTTGAAGTTCGGACGTCCGATGAGATTTTTGTCGTCCGACAGCACAGTGTCCGATCGTAAGCCGAGAGCTAGCAAGTTATCTTGGAATTTTTCGGACGTCCGATCTGGTTGATATGTGTCCGAGGTGTGCGTCCGATCCTTCCGGACGTCCGACAGTTTCCTTTCGGCCGTCCGACCTGATTGTCCTGTTTTTGCTTCTCATTTTGGTTGTCTTGCATTTCATGACATATTTGAACCTGATTCTTGGATAGACAAAAACACTTGTATTTGAAGGAGGTTAGATAAACATTTCAAAGTACCAAGAATGACAAACTAGACATACTTAAAAGACAGTATCTTTGATCGGAACAAAACAATGACTAAATTCATTTATATTATTTCAATCTTGTTTGCCACATCCAAAGCATCGTAGACTGGAGTCAATCAAACATATGCTTTCCTTGTTCCATCAGGCCTGATCAATCTTGGTCAGTATAAACGAACTTTTGTGATCATCAAAACCAAGAATAACAATTTGCAAAGCTAAGAGGACTAGTAGCTCTCTCTCTCTCTTGTTTCTAAGGTGAGTTGTGAAGAACCACTCTCCTCCCTTTATTGATGCTTAAATCATGCTTAGTGGTAGTATGAGATGCAATATTATGGTTTATTTCTTGATTTGTGGTTGAATTGATGAAGTTTTATAATTTTTGGGGATTTTCCTGTTTTAATATGAACATGATTGTGTGGCTATATATGATGATTGGAAATGATGTTTAAGGACTCTATGAGGTGGAAAAAGTGGTTAATTGCAAACAATTTCTGTTTTGGAAGAAATCTTGGAAAGTTAGGGTTTATGATGATACCATTCTGCCCGGTTTTGTAGCTCCTAGTTAGAGGCCGAATTGGCCTTGGGTTAAAACATGAAAGTTGTAGGGAATGATATTTTAGAGATGCCTGCAAAATTCAGATCAATCGGAGTAGCGTAGCTTGAGAAAAGACGGAATTACCCTTGCTGCCCTGGTTTTACCTGAATTTGGGAATTGCTTCTGTAATTGGTTATTTTGGTTAGGAATGCTTCCGAATTGGTTGTTGAGGCCTTCTGATGAAATGTATCCCTGTTTCTTAGCTTTTAGATGGCTTTGGAATTTCTGGATTTGGTCTTAGGTAGGCTGATTTATGATGTTTGCACCAGAATGCGATTTGCGAACCTGTTTTTGCGGTTCTGGTGTAGTCTTTTGCATTTTTTACCTGGTTACACTCGAAACTGGGTTGAGTGACCTTCTGTAATATTTTAGCCCTATCTCTTAGCTTCGAAATGGTAGGTCTTGGACCTTCATCCGATAATCGTAGTGCCTTTGGTGCCATTACCGTAAAATGACGTCAAAAACTGTTTTTTTTCCGGGTTAACACTTACTCCATTTCTGGATTTTTCTGGTTTCCTCTAAAGCTTATGTATGCTTATGGAACCCTATTTCGGTAGTATTTGGCATTGGTTTATGGCTTGTAATCGAGTCTTATTGTGCTTATTGGAATATGTTAGGGCTTGACTTTCCTTTCCGGTCATTTTCCTAGCTAAATGACTTGAATGACTTTAAGCCTAGTGAATGGCTTTTGGAAATGAGATTATTTTTGTACGAGATGTTGGGATTGATTTGAGGAAATAATGAAGCCAAAATGGCTGGAAAATTAGGTAAACACAAGGGCGTGCTGCCCAAATTTTCACTCAAGGACTAAGTTTCTATTTGAATTTGTATATTTTCGTTTGGCAAATACTATGACCGTTTTACCATTTCAAAACATGATACCTCTTCGATTTGAAATGCCAAATGTTTACTTACTCCGTACCCAAAATATAGAAGTATGAGTTAGGGTTTTATCGGCCACAAGTGAACTACTTTCAAGTATGGTTTTAAGAGTCTTCCTTTTCCATATGATTCTCATCAAAACCCTTGTTATATAACCTCTACTTGAATATATAGTGACTTTTAGTCATACAAACGATTCTTTACGATTCCGAAAGAATATTTTCTTAGCCTATCTATTTGTCTTTTGATTTGTCGTTAGTCAAATGTTTTCCGTTGGAATTCTATAAGCCTTTTGAGCTTGGTTTTGCGATTGATTTTGAAACCCTAGTTATTTTCATCCTTGGGTCCAAACAACCCTCTTTTTACTTGAAGGTCATCTTTACACGCTTTACTCCTAATTAGTCAGGTTTCTTCGTTTTCCCTTAAATGTTTTGCTCGATAAACTGTAATGTGTTCTCTTGTTCACTCTTAGGTTTCACTGGTGACTAAGGGTAATATCCGGAAGGATATTTTACACGTTATTTTGCATAACTAGGTGAGTGTTCCTTGTTTGCTATATTCCTTGACTTATTGGCTTATTATTATTGATTAATAATGTGTGAAGTGCTTTCAATGATTGTTAAAACGAGTTTTCTAGGCGAGTGTGTACTTTATCGCACTCGACCTAAATAAATGTGAAAGTTTCAATGATTAATGATTAAATGCTAGTTGTGCATGAATGTAAGCCGTTTGGCTGAATTGGGCCCTGCCCTTCGTTACCGATCGACTCGAGCCAGAAGCGGACTCGGTCGAGCGATATGGTGACCCTGGGTGAATTTGGTATACTCGAGTATTACCTTGTAGTCCGGCCACGTCCGGATGGGTGGAGTCCGGCCAACGTCCGGATGGGTGGAGTCCGGTCAACGTCCGGAAAGGGGATGAATGAACAAAAGGATGAACGAGGGATTCTACTTACAAAAATGTATTTTTAAACGATTGGAGGAATAAGGGGAAATGTCAGGGGAACGAACGAACAAAAAAATAGCTCCATGTGGGTCGTATCCTTTTAATGAATGTTACTATCGCTTTCCATTGTAAATGTTTCTTGAATTATTGCTACTCCATGTTTAATGTATTGAATTGATTGTCTGATTATCTATTCGGAACCTCACTGAGCTTTTAACTCACCCCTTTAGTTTTGTTTTCCTTAACAGGGGACGGCGAGCAGAATGAGAGCATAGACTAGCCAGTCTAGTTCTTTTGTTTCTTTTGTAGTGGTTCTCGCCTAGTGCTTGGCACGGGCTGGACGTATGAAGGATTGAGAACCTTTGTATATTCGATCTTTACACTCCCGTTTGGGGATGACAATGTATATAAGTTTCGCTTTAAATTTTGGATCGTTGCCCTATTTATTCTTGTGATTTATTCCGATTTTAAGTGAGGACTGTGGTGAACGACTGAGTCCCGGCGAGAGCTGGGCAGGCGACCCGCCGAACCCTTTGGTTCGCCTTAGGGTGAGGTGGGGCCGTCACAGGTATTGTAATAAAAAATGCATACATATTTTATAATTGTTCCAAACTTAGATAATAACTTGTTATAAAGTTAAAATATATCATGGATCCCTGTGTAGCTCTCTTGACAACATATGGAAAATTACTGATTAGCACAGTGTGAAAATAATGGCAAAGAACAATAAAATTTAATATGAAATTAAGTAAAATCTTGACAATTGCATGACTGGAGTTTATTATTAACTACAATAGTCAAATTATTTATGGTTTTATGAATCGGTACTTGTACCAAATGCATTTAGTCTTTCATGCATGTATTATCAAACTTTTTGGTTATTTGATCAATTAAATAGATTATTAGGTCTTGTCAAACCACAATTCGTACATAATTGATAAAATTATTAAATTGATACCAAAAATATTTTCATTAAAAGATTTTTTTTGAATCATAAACATAACTTTAATAAGCTTTTTAGTTTTTGAACATTAATTTTTTTTTAACAAATCCTAAAAAAAACCTACATTAGTAAAAAAAATTATCCAAAAACACACCAATTTAACCCCATATGTAACACACCAATTTTATTATTTCTATTATGGCACCCTATCTTTTGCAATTTAGCCCCTATTTTTTCATTAGCAAATTGCAGATGGTATCTTAATAAACTATGTATACATATTTTATAATTTTTCCAAACTTAGGCAATAATTTGTTATAAATTCTAAAGATATATCTTTCATTACAATAGTTATATGGCAGATAGGTCTTTTTATTAGATAACTATGTCCCTGAGCCCAAGATAAAAAATTTCATAAATTGCCTATTTAGTCATCAAGACAACATGTATCATTTATGAACCAATACTTGTACCAAATATATTTGACTTTTCATTAGTAAACTATTTTGATTGTTCGATCAACTAAACTGATTGTCAGGTCTTGTCAGATTATAGTTCATACATAATTGATAGAACCATAAAATGAGTATCAAAACTATTTTCATTAAAAGAATTTTTTTAGTCATGAATACATTTTTTAACAACCTTTTATTTTTTGAACTATTTTTTATTATAAATTAGAAAAAGTCCTATATTAGTAAAAGAAAATTTTAAAAATCTTTGTCCAAACACATTAAATTTTCAAATTCTAAAATTTTAATACAACTTCAGAGTAAAAAAAAAAAAAAAAACTCAAAATAAAAAAAATTAATTACATGTAGATGAGGAAATGAAAATACAAAAATAGGAAAAGGAGGAAGAAAGCATGAATCTTACTGCTAAATAGGAGAAATGCGCATTATTTATACGTAAGAAACTAAGAGCGGCAAACTGAAAAATTGAAGAATATGGCGGGCTGAAGGATTTTTCAGACTACGACATCGGTTACACTTAACCAAATTTTCATATCCAATTTTATCTTCTCCCTCTCTCCATCCTCCTTACTTTGCCGAAAATGTCCACCTGCTCCACTCTCTCCTTCTACTAAATACATCCATAAATTCATTGGAGTTCGCCATTGTCATCCTTGTTTGTGCTACTCCACCAATTAGTTTGAACACTTTGAATTTGGGCAACTTTATTGACCTCGCACTACCAAAATCCCTAATTCGGTTGTAACACTGGCTTGGTGGCAAGAAATCAGAATTTAGGGCATGAAAATTAGGAGAAAGCTGCAGTTTAGAGCTTGAAACTTGGGGGAAAACAAGAGTTTAGGAATTGAAGGCATAACTTGAGGTATTTTCGATATTTTGTGTCTAATTTTCCATTGCATCATACATAATCTTAGTGGTTGCTTTTGACATTTCGAATCAGGGCTTGTTTAACATGCTATGATGGTTTTATCTTATGCTTGGTTTCCTTCTATCTGTTGTATTTCACTCCTGTTCTTTTCCCCTTTTACATCTCATATCATCTTAAAGTCTTGATTTTCAGCTAAAATGTTTTGGAGATTGTGCTACTCAATGATAGTCATTGAATTTGATCTGGTGCAACTGGGTTTCTAGTCGGACCTGGCATGGCCCCCTTCTTTTTTAAATTGGGGGATGGAATCCTTACATTTTTGCTGAAGTTTTTGAAATACGAATAGTCAATTGGTAAATGTCAAAAGCAACTTGAGATTCAATCTTCGTGGGCAGGAGATAAATTACTTAGGGATGAATGAGTATTTTATATAGCAAATTGATAAACAGATTGATGATTTTGGTAATCTTGGAGTCTTACTTTCTTGCCAAAAGATCCAAATTTGTGCTTAAACTTGGGGAGTTTGGAATATTACTTGGTTCTAGCTGAGGTTAGTTTGTATGGGTTGGAGTGAAATAAGGAATTTAAACCAAAAGTCAACTATTTGAAAATACACCTCCTTTTTGAAAACTGTACTTGATACTTTCTCCCTTCAATTGTATTGTGTGGCTTTTGTACCATTTAATTCCATCTCCCCTCATTTGTATTAGCAAGAAAGATTTACTCTGCAGCTGCACAATTTGGACATCTTAATTGTTTCAGTGAATTCCAATATTCAAACATTCTCTTTCCAGCTTTTCATGGAAAAAAAGCTACTTTTTATTCTCTTCTATTATGGCCTCTTTTTTTGGGTGTTTACAGTTTAGCTTCTTTCTTGTTTGCTGGTTTCTTGATTTTTGTTCATCACACTATCTACACCTGTTATTGGTATACGTAGGTATTCATTCTCTGTCCTTTTTTTTTGTTTTTATTTTCCCTCATGTAGCTTGTTGTAATGCCTCTGAAAGTACTCTAGGACATTTATCTGATTCTTGGCTTTATATATATATATATGTATATATGTATATATATATAAAGCTTTATTGTTCAGCTGTGTGTTTAGCTTCTCTGTTGTTCGTGTTTTGCTGCATTGGTTTCTTACAATCTGTTCAACGTACTATCAACTGCTATTTCTTTCTTCAGGCAAGTATTTGATCACTTGCTCTTTTTCTACTTGTTTTCCTTCATGTAACTTGTTGTAGCAGCTACCAAAGTATTGTGGGATATTTCTTGTGGTTCTCTTCTAGTTTACATGTCTTGCATTTTACTCCTTTTATTGTCTGTAGGTATATACTTTATATTTGAATACTTTGGATTTGTTGAATGGTTAACATGCCTCCTTATTTTCTCTGCTATTCGATAATGAATCTGTTTACCCAAATTGTACTTTTTAGTTACTTTCATTGTCTATCTTTTTTTTTTCAGTGTCGTTGCTCTTGGTTTGTTGAGGCCTGAGTTTCAGGTACTTCTCTTACTTATAGTTCTGTAAGATTAGTTATTTATTCAGGCTTCGCATTTATATTTTTGCTATACCATGTTGTTTTTTCTGCATTGGGCATCTTCTTTTTACAAATATGTAGTGGCTGGTTCTGTGTTTCTAAAAATGCATTGTGTTGTTAGCTAGCGAATTTAGCTTATGAAATTGATTATTCATGTTATGGCTTTATTTTTAGTTTGCCAATTTTTTCCATGTATATTTGGCTATAGATTCTGTTTAGTTTGTTCCCTTGCTCATGCATTTATTTTTTAACTTCTTTTACCGTAACTATGCACACTTTATACTAATAATCATATTACTACCCCTGCCCATTAGTACATATATTGAATTTGAACAAATGAAACAGTCATTCATATATGTATTCTCAATATTAGCTATTTTTTTCCCTAATTGCTAATAGAAAGGCAAGTATTCATATTAAAAACCAAATGACATTCACAATTTTTACAAATGATTTTCCCATAGTTATGATCGCATTTGCAGATATTGACTTTGGCACTTAATATCATCAAACTATCCACTGAACAGTTTCCCAACTACCTAATTCAATTATGTACCTCAGTAAAGTTTCTTAATATATAGAACAAGATTAGAAATTGCTGCTTCACACATATATAATAGAAGCTTGCTCTTTGACTTCTAACTCATGAAATGGATCACTGTGAAAATATTGGATCATCCAGTCAACCTTCAAGGAATTAACTTTCACTGAGTTCTGGACAAAGATTAATTAGGCAACTAGTATCGTCATAGATGAAACTTGATTTTATTCAAAATTTAACTGAAGAAGTGCGCTTCTACCAAGTTGTTACCAAACAAAGCATGAACAAATTTATGCTGTTACTTGCTTATATTCCGAATTTGTTGGCTAAGCAAATATGTCTAACAAAATAAGCGGTTTGGAAATAATTAATAATGTTCTCTTTATTTTGGCTAAAACTCTATTTTGACTGATTCTTTTACTTCTTATCATGTTGATAGTAATTGGAGTCTTGTTTTGTATGACTATTCATTTAAATTCAGTAGTGTAAGGTTGTAATATCATATTTTCTGACTAAAGTCTATTCTAATGCATATAATACTTTATTTTCAATGTAGTCCACCTTGATATTGATCACAAGGAGTCTGTTGGATATGATGATAGAGTGGTTGAAGTCTGACATTGGTGGTGCAATCTATGTTTTAGTTTAGAAATCTAGTACTCTATTTTTTGGAAAGGATATGTGTTGGCCATTAGTGCTTGAACTGATTATGTGAGTTTTGGGATCCAATATTTTTGGTTGACTTCTATTTTGATGAATTTACAGATGTTTATGGCCATATATATGAATTTGTGGCTTCATTCTAGATTAATTTTGGTTTTTGTCAATTAGAATGTTCTACTATAATTTATTGGAAATGCTATATTCATAATGATTAATTTTAACTCTTCAAAACAAAGTTCAGTGACAACTTTCGAAGGTTGTCACTGCATGCAAGTTCACTAAGTGACAACTATTCTTATCACTGAATAATAGGATTGATGTGATACCCCGACTTCTTTAAACCCTAAATTCTAAATAAAAAAAAACCTAGTTTACTTGATTGAAACCCTAATTTACTTGTGACTAACAGGTTTTCTTAAATCCCTCATATTTTAATTGAAACCCTAATTTTTTCACTGGATTTGTAAAATTCCTCACGTTTTTCTTAAAAATGCCTTTTATTTGGAAATTATTCATTTATTAAAGCCCTACCACCCAGTCATTCCACAATAAGTGCAAATGAACCTAGAAAGTAGGGTTTCACTTTTTGGTTTCAAGATTGGAGCAAATTAGGGTTTTCGCGATTTTTCGTAGGATGATTTTTCGGTACGGAGCAAGGATCAAATTTGGTGATTAAAAGTGACTTTTAGGTGAGAAATAATATGTGATTAGGAGCAATGATAAAAAGTTAGTGAATAGAAAGTAAAAACCCTAGCATGTGTGTTTTAAAGAAAAACGACGCGAACCGATGGGTACCGCGCGTTACCGATTGAACCCACCACTTGACCACCACTTTCTTACCATACAAGCTCATGAATATTTGAGCAAATATCTCCTTATTTCCAGCTGGCTTTGACCGAAATTTGTGGCTAAAAATCCAAGGGAAAGTGAGAGAAATTTGCATGGCTTTGGTGGTGCCAAGTGTCACCACCCTATGGCTCTTTGGTTGATTTTTTTTTCTTGCCTTCTTAACACCTTGGAGTAGCCTTTCTTCTTCATTTTTCTGCTGCTTGGCTGAGACAAGAGAGGAGAGAAAGAGAGCAAGAAACCAACTTCCTTCTTCTTGAGTTGAGCCATCCAAGTGAGGAATTAAAATTCTAAACCGATTAAAGTGTGAGTTGTGAGCTTGAGAAGCTAGGGCAACCAAGAATTCCAAGAGGAGGTGAAGTATTACTCTTGCAAGCTTCATTTGTTGAGTTATTTGCTGCCTATCCTTGCTATATGGATGATATATGTTGTATTTAAGCTTATATAAGTGGTTGTGGTGATGATTGGAGCAAGAAATCAAGAAAGGTTACATTGAATCCCAAAATTCCAGGTTTCTGGAAAATTTCAGCTCTATTCTGTCTGATTTTATTTAACCATGTTATAGGCCGAATTAGGCTTGGCATAAAACATTAAAGTTGTAGAGAATGGTAGTTTATAGGTGCCTACAAAATTTCAGTTTAATCAGAGCAATGTAGCCTGTGAAAAGACCAAAATACCCTCACTATTTTAGGATGTTTCCAGTGTTCCGTTTTAGTCAGTTCATCCAGTTTATCATGTTTATTCACTAGGATCCGTGCTGATTTAGCCATTTACCAAAACATGAAAGTTTTAGCACTCTGTCGTAGCTTTTCAACTCCTACAAGAACACCTCAAACAGACCTTGGTAGCCTGAGATATGACCATTCTAGTGCAGTGCGGTTAATTAGCCATATAGTTGGAAGTTGGCTCTGTAAATTGGGAATTTGACCAGGGTACACTGGAAATTTGACTAAGTGACCTTCATGAAAGTTGTAGGCCTTTGTCTTAGATTCGAAACGGTATAAGTTTCACACCAATCCGATAAGCGTAGCCTCAGATGTGTTCTTTCCGTAAAAACCCATCAAATCTGTCTTTTGTAAACTTCATTTCCGCATTTGTTATTAGTTGATTTATGTTCTTGTATTGTCTTGAGCCTATGGAACGGCTATTGAATGCATTTGTGTTGTGTATGAACTTGGGCTTGAATGAGCAAAAGAGTGAAGCCATAATGGCTGGAAATTAGGTAAACACAAAGGGCATGCTGCCCAAATTTACGCTCGAGGACTAGAGAACTATACTTGCAACTTGAGTAAGGGTTAAGAGTGATTACTACTTGAACCATCTAGGGTACTTGAGTGTTCTTGTTCCGAGGTATATAAGTAAGGACTTGGCCGAACTTGTACCCTTGAGAAATGAAATAATGATTGCTCGAAGTATGTTTTCCTTGTACTTTCAACTTGCATGACAATTTCAAGTATAAATGTTACAAAGTTTTACTGTTTAAAAAGCGAGCAAATGTTTCACGACTACTATCCGAGCGAATTTCAATTTCTTGATTTTTATTGAACGAAACGTCTAAGTTCCGAATCTTAGTCGATTTTCAAAGTTCTTAAGCCAAGTTTTATCGCAGATTTGGACTCCAAACCCGGAGTACCACCCAGACGTGATTACTAGAGGCACTATATCTTTTGGTGAGTGCTTTCAAATACCGAATTGAACTTGATACTTGAACTTGATACGTGACCAATATGATTACATGTTATATACGTGAATTGTTAGGGTAAGAGTGTACTTTATCACACTTGCCCTTATGTGATATATACTTGTTTATTGTTACAATTGACTTGATATACTTGTTTATGATGCGCGCACTTCCTGGAATTCCAGAAACCCTGCGGCGAGTTACTTAAGTCGAGCCGTCAAGGGCTTGGTCGATTGGGTAACGAACCCTGGGTCTCTTGTTTTGTCGAGTGGAGTGATATCTCCTCGACTAATCGGTATACTCGAGTATTACCACCCGTGTTTCTTGAGGATTTTGGGCCCAGCCGGGGGTTTGAACGGTGGACGGAGAGTCGTTTAAGTGGTGTTCTACTGGATTGGTTCCTTTACTTGAAAGTTGACGGAGTGTCAACTATTATGTGATCAAGCTCCTGATGATGAAATGGGAAGATGGCTCATCTGTATCCTTATGCTTTGGAATGATTATTGCTTATTGGATTATTGACTCTTCTGAAAAAAAAAAACTTTTACACTCGCTCATTTTGAGATTGTCACTTGACGTGTTATTGCTCACTCTTATGAACTCTTCAGGCTCGTTACTTTGCTATATCAAAAACTTGTACTTATAAATAATGGTCAATTTGCTATTTGGAACCTCACTGGGCTTTTAGCTCATTCCACTCCATTTGTTTTCCTTTCAGGGGTACGAGCGAGGCGTGAGATATGTAAAGACTAGCGTAGACTAGTTGTTTTTTACTTTTGACTTGTACTCGCATTATTACTCGAATAGAATGTTTTGTACTTGGATTGTATACACTTTGAACCCGTTTGGATATATAGAGGCTTTGTATTTTGAATATGCATCGATGTAAATTGTAAGTGTGAATTGCGAAGTTATTTATGGTCCATGGATGTATGCATGTGATACGAGTGAGTGAGTCCTGGCGAGAGCTAGGCAGGCGGTCCGCCAAACCCTTTGGTACGCCTTAGGAGGAGGTGGGGTCGTCACAATTGATAGTGACAAGTTCAGGTCGTCACTATAGACTTCAAATTTGTGATGACTTTTGCTACATCTATGACAAAAATATAGGTGAAATGGTGACAAGAAAAGTCATCACAGAATGATATCCGTTAGTGATGACTTTTTCCTCGTCATTGAATAACAAGATTCTGTGACGACTTTTAAAAGGTTGTCACATGGATTCATTTGTGACATAGAATCTGTGACAACCATGTGACAACGGAAAATTTTGTCACTATATCCATATAATGATGACTTTTTGGCTTTCAATGACGGCTTTTTGTTGTCACAAAAGACCAATTTTCTTGTAGTGCCCGAATCTGTCTTGGGAGTCCAAATCAGCAACTTGAAACCAAAATTTGAGTGTCTTCGATTTTGAATCATGAAAAAGTGCCTTCTAGGAACTTTTAGTACTTTGGAAGTAGTTTCCAACGGTACCAAATTTTCCAATTTTGGACCTACAGAGAGTGAGATATGATTTTTCAAAGATCGCACCTCAAATCTGAAATTTCTGAACTTGAAGGGAATTGAGTTTTAGAAACTCTCCATTTCCCTTCGATATTGCTTGACCATTTTACACTTGATTTCAAAGATGAAAATCAGTTTTCCTTGTATTATTAAACCCCACTTTTGAGTCTCGATTTACGAGTAATTAAGGCTCTCTTTCATGATATTTTCTTAGATTGTACAAGGGTACAATCTCTTTCTTGTTAATAAGGGGTTTAAAAGTGATAGTGTGTAATTGTAAATTATTTACTCAGGCACTCAAGAGGATCGTACGGTGGACGCCTAAACCCTCAAGTGGGCATTACTTCCTTGTTTTTGATTGGTGAGTGTCAAGTGCATGACTTGATATATTTACTTGATCTATCTTGCTTATATGCGTGAATGTTACTTGATGAGATGAGTGTATACTTTATCGCACTCGCTCTCATTTACTCGAACTCTACTTGTATTAAACTTGATTTTTAAAGTCGATTGGAGTGAATCTCATCGGCAAAATATACTTGTTTTAGTGTGCATGCCGTGTTATCGTGCGTGTCGTGTTGTCGAGTGGAGTGAACCTCCTTCACTTATGGGGATGCCCAATTCTCTTAGCCAATCTTGCAACTCGAGCCGGCATGGGCTTGGTCGAGAAGCTTGATGAACCAAGAGAATAACAAAACAAAACCTGATCTTTTGAGACCTTGTTCGGCATACTCGGCGAGTATCGCCCTTTTCGTGCGTGTTTGGTTACGGATCCGAGAGGGTGGAATGAGGGATGGAGGAAGTAATAAGTGAAGTTTCTACGGACATAATACCAATCCGAATGACGGAGTGTTATCACGAGGGGGTATCGGATCGATCCGTGGCGAAGCAAGTGGAAAGTAGCTCCTGAGAGCTCCTGTATCCTACTCAAGTGTGTTTAATTGTTAATCGTGAATTACTTGACCTTATCGGTTTATTTATGGTATAAATGTTATTGATACTTGAACTACGTGCTTGCATGATTTTCTTGGTCTCACTGAGTATTGGCTCATCCCATTAGTTTGTTTTCCTTAACAGGAACTAGAATGGAAGAAGTTAAGGAAATGCCGACTTGAGGCACTTTTGTATTAATGTTTTGATTGTAATCGACTATACACTTTTGGATGTTGTATATTTTGGAAAAAGTGACTGTAAGTTTGAAATTGTGATGTAAGATTGAATATTTATGTATGGAAATGACTTCGTACCTTTATTCCGATTTTCATTGTTAGTATTAGACTTTAAGTTTGTGTGACAGCCCCACTTTCCCTTAGGGCGAACCAAAGGGGTTAGTGGACTGCCTGCCCAACTCTCGTCAGGACTACTAAGCTAATCACACCCTAAAATACCTATTCCGAAAGATAATACAGTGCTCGAGCTCTACAACGACCGATAAAAAAAATGAAACAAAGAACGAAAACAAGCCGCGGATGAACAGTGACTGCCAAGTCACAATCCGGCCGGTTTCTGGCAGGATATCCAGCCGGATTCCTGGCCAGATTGGAGGCAGTAGTTCACCCCAAAAATTTCAAAATTTCCCCTGCATATCCGGCCTAATATCCGGCCAAGAACTGGCCGGATACTTGGCCGGATTCCTTGAACAGTAACCTCCAAAAATTTTCTGCTTTCCTCGTTCAACTTCCGCACTCGTCCACAATCCAACCAAGTGCAAGTAAACTTTATCTACCAATAAAGCATGTACATACCAAGTAAACATATAACCCATACATATGAGAAACACTTTTATAAACCCGCATTTACAAACTTTACAAATCCAAAAGGGAACATGGGGCAAAACACATATAGGGTTTCCCACTTCCGAGGAGCTATAAAAAAGAACAAAAGAATGCCTCACTAGCTCGACTCGCTTCTCAAAACATAGTTCCAAAAGTTGTTCCTGTAAGGAAAACAAAGATAACGAGGGTGAGCTTACGCTCATGAGGTACCATCAAGACGCACAAAGATAATCATGCTTAGCCAAGGAACACATAAGAGATTACATCACAATAACCAGGGTTAAAAGGATACAATCGGCTCTCAAGAGCCACTTTCCACTTGTCGTACTTGATCTCAAACCCGTTGACACTCCGTCAACATTTGGAGAAAAGAACAAGACCGTAGATCCCACTTTACACCACATTCCTTCCACAAAACATTCCCCTTACCGGGTCCGAACACCTCACAGAACAGAGAAGGCAATACTCGAGTATACCACAAGGTGTGACGACCCCACTTCTCCCAAGGGCGAACCCAAGGGTATCGGCGGGCCGCCTGCCTAGCTCGCGCCAGGACTCAAACCTTAAAGCGATAAAAACCAGAAAATCCAAAAGAGTACCTTACATACTATATACAAATCCCAAAAAGGTTATAATTACATTCTCCAAAAGTACCTGCTCAAACTATTACACCCTTATAATTACAACCAAAACTAAAAGGTAGACCCTAAGGAGGGTCCTTATACAAACCACCACAATAAAAACAAACATCCTAATTGTCCAACTATGACAAACCAATACTAGTGTAAGTGCCCATAAGTCCCCGCATCGGCCCCTGCTAAGGAAAACAAAAGGAACGGGGTAAGCTATATGCTTAGTAAGTAAACAGGGGTAAAAGCGTAAATGTCACGTAACCACAGTTACTCAATAAGAGTAAAGCAAAAGCAGAAAAGTAACATCACATAATAAGGATACAGGTGGCTCCAAAGCCAAGTCGTTGCCATGCGTGACCTCCTGTCGACACTCCGTCGACCATACATAAGGTCCGTAGAACTCCACTTGTACACCCACCGAACACCTTATCACCCTCACTGGCCAGTCACCTCACAAACTTGCCCAGGCGAACGAAATCACAAACTTGAGCTTGAGTCACAAGCTCGGGTCACAAAATTGGTTCACATACTCAGCGAACCGGGTTCACAAACTTGGTGACCTCAAACCAAGTTGGACTGACTTCGACCAAGCCCTAACCGGCTCGAATAGTCCATCTAGGTATTGAGTTCAACCTCAAACTCACAAAATTCACAAAATTATTCAAAAGTCACCATGAGCCACCAGCTCAAGGGTTTTAGTTCCAAAATTGCTCATATACATAAGCCATGTACAAATATGTGTGCAAATTAGGGTTTAGAGCGAGTGCGATAAAGTACACCCTCGTCTAAGTACCCTCTTCATACATATCGAAACACATAAGCAACTAACATACAAAAGCGGCCTGAATACTTACTCCAAATACAAAAGTAGTACAAAAGCGGAAATCACTTCGTTGGTTGGCTAGTAGTGGGCCCCACCGGCTCCGCCTAGTTCACCACCGTCTGAAATCGAAGATTGTGTCACAATATATCACAAACAGCTACTCACACATGTAAAACAAGCAAAACGGCAAAATTGGCACGCGCAAGTGCGAAAACGGCAAAAAGGGGCACACGCGCGCGCGCGGAACGGCAAACGGGACGGCCAAATCGGCCATCTTAAACCGTTTTGGTCGAAAGTTAGGATAGGAGTGTCGGATCAAGGTGAGCGAGATACCGTTTCGAAGCTAAGAGGAAGGGCTACAATTCTCATGAAGACATCTCAACCCAGATCTCAATAGGTATAGGTCAAAAAGGCACGAAATAGTGCCAGCTGTTTCATGGCAAGTTACCAAACATGCCCTGTTTGCAAGGCCGTAACTCACGGCTCAGAATTCGAAAACAAGAAATTCCAAAGGCGTTAGAAAGCTGAGACATAAGGCTAAAACTTTGATGTTTTGGCCAAGACCTGAATCCACTCAGAACAGAACGAAAATCGAGTGTCAACGTACCCGTCAGAACTGTCCAAATACAAGGCAGTTCTGATGAGCGTTATTGTTTTGATCATAACAGGAGCTACGGAACTCGGTTTTCGACGTAATTTATACCGTTTCGAAGCTGAGACCAAGATATAAATTTCTTATGAAGGAGTCGACACCCAGATCGTATGGAATCAGAACGGAAAAATGCACGGCAGAAACTGAAATGCAAAACGTACACAAACGGACGTCTAAAACAGGTCTGAGGGTTTTGTCTATAACTCGGAATACATTAATCCGTTTGACCTGCAATTTTACAGGTAGATTCAGCACTTAAAAGGATACAACGTTGAAGAAGGCCACTTAACCCAGTTTCGAGTGTAACTAGGTCAAAACTGTAAGATACTAAACCAGAATCGTAAAACAGGTGAACAAACCGCAACCTGGTGCAAACAGCATAACTCAGCCTACTTAAGTCCAAATTCAGAAATTTAAAAGGCATACGAAAGCTTAGAAACAGGGCTACATTTCATCAGAAGACTAGAACAACCAATTCTGACGTAATCCTATCCAAAATCACCAATTACAAGTGCAGTTCTTACATTCGGACAAAACCAGAACAGCAAGGGTATTTTCGACTTTTCTCACTCTACACTACTCCGATTGACCTGAAATTTTACAGGCACCTATAAAATGTCATTTCCTACAACTTTCATGTTTTAAGCCAAGGCCAATTCGGCCTCTATCTAGGACCAAAATATTCGGACAGAATGAAGAACCAAGAAACCCCAATTTTCCAGATTTCATTCAAAACAGAAATCACTTGCAATCTTCCACTTTTTCCACCATCTAGCATCATTACATACC
Source organism: Coffea eugenioides (assembly GCF_003713205.1). NCBI lineage: Eukaryota > Viridiplantae > Streptophyta > Magnoliopsida > Gentianales > Rubiaceae > Coffea > Coffea eugenioides. The sequence continues at coordinate 19,745,101 of NC_040039.1, forward strand.
ATTTCCAACCATCATATATAGCCACACAATCATGCTTATATTAAAACAGGAAAAATCCCAATAAATATAAAACTTCACTAAATCATCCACAAATCAAGATATAAACCATAATTTTTCATCTCTTAACACCACTAAGCATGAATTAAGCTTCATTAGGTGAAGGAGAGAGTTCATTCATTACTCACCTAGTAAAACAAGAGAGAGGGAGTTGCTTGTCACCTTAGCTTCCACAAACACTTCACCAATCAACTTACTAATACCAAATGAAGAGGTTTTATGGAAGGAATTCAAGATCAACCGGTTAGTTTATGAGATTGAGCAAGATTAGGACAAGGAATTGAGAGAGATTTTTCTTTCTTCCTTTGGAGAGAATTTCGGCCAAGAGAGAGAAAAGAATGAGGAAGATTAAGCTTCATTTGTCTTATAAGAAGGTTGGAAAAAATAAGAATTAATTCTAGCCACAAGTTTGGTTAACACTTGGTTGAATCACAACCACACAATTTTCTCTCTCTTGTTGCATTTTGAACCACTAATTTTTGGCCAATAAGAAGCTAAGAGGGGGGGAAGATATTTTGCTCTATTAGTGGTAAACTTGCATGGCAAGTAAGTGGTGGTCAATTGGTGCGTTCAATCGGTAATGCGCGGGACCCGCCGGTTCGCGCCGTTTTTTCTTAAAACACACGTACTAGGGTTTTTACTTCCTATTCACTAATCTTATCTTATTGCTCCTAATTACATATTATTTCTCACTTAAAAGTCACTTTTAATCACCAAATTTGATCCTTTTTCCGTACCAAAATTTCATCCGGCGAAAATCACAAAAACCCTAATTTTGCTCCAATGCTGAAATCGAAGAGTGAAACCCTACTTTCTAGGCTCACTTGCACTTATTATGGAATAATTGGATAGTAGGGCTTTAAATCTTAATCCCTACATAGGGTTTTCGAAATACTCCTAAAACCAAACGTTACCGCCCAGCTAATGAATATATCAACGTCGAACGGACTGGGGCCTCACACAAGGTCGAGGAGTAAACACTCCACTCGACTAACAGTCACTCTTGGTTCGTTGTTAAATCGACCAAGCCCTTGCCGGCTCGACCCGAACAACGACCAATGAGGTATGAGCTCAGATATCACAATAAAGTCGTTGGATACAATCCTCCAAATGACATCAAATCATGCACAAGTACAGTTTCACAGTTATACAGTATACAGATAAGAGATCAAGAGCAGTGAAGTACACTCTCGTCTCATTCAAGACAACCAAGTCACAGAATCAAGTACAAACAATCATTTAAGCATTAAACCATTCAATGGTACACTCACCGGTTCAAATATACAAGTTCACAAGTTTCCTTCAGATGTAGGCCCCGGATCACCGGCACGACCTAAAAATAAGAAAATTACCACAATTGAGACTCAAACACGAGTCATAACCTCTTTAATGAACTACTAGAGCAATACCAAATTATAACTAAGAAGTGAAATGAAATAACATTAGGTGCCAAGCATAAACAACCTCAAGACCTGTCCATTTCTACTCAAAATCACTCCTAACTCAAATGTACCCAATCTCCTTAACTTTGGACAGCACTTCCCCTTAATTTTTCACATTTCCAACCTACCATTTATCACCAATATTCATCCCACAACTATCACAAGTACATATACAATTTGTAGGCTATTCAATACACCTCGTTGGGGTCACAATACCCTTAACTCTTAACCAATTAAGAACTCAATACCCAACCAAAACAAAGCCCAAATTGAAACCCTAAAACTGAAATTTTGCCCTATAAGCTGAAATTTTCCTCAACAAACCACAATTAACACAAATTAGCTTCATTTTACCCAATATAAAACTATCACTCCATGGTTAATCAATAATTACCATATAAAAATAGAAAAATCACCAATAAATCTAAAATTGGTCAAGCTCAACTTTAAATCATGAAATGTTCCACCAAATAGCATGTTTACCTCTACAAACCACTAATATACTATTATTAAAACAAAGAGAGAATTTCTTGGCAACTCACCTTACAAACCACAAGAGACAAGGTAGCTAGTAATTTCTCTTCACAAATGGCTCCACCACAAACCTTAACCTAGCTTAACAATTCACTTTTATGGAGGAATTTCGGATTTAAGTAGTTGGTTCACAAGATTTGAGCAAGAAATGAAGCCAAAAGTTGGAAGCTTTTCTCTCTTCTCCTCTCTATGTTGCTCGGCCAAGACAAGAGAAAATGGAGAGGATTTTGGGTCAAAATTGATTTTAGGAAAGGTGAGGAAAGATTCGTCAAAGTCCACCCTCCAACCATATCGCGCCACCTAGCATCTTTTATGTTTATCTCATCCCTCTTATTTCCAACTACAATTTAATCTAGATAACCTCCAATTGTCTAATAATACCTAGTAATAAAATCCTTGTATGTAAAAATTCACCAAATGGTCCACATTTATCGCGCTTATCGTATTAGTGGGTCCTACGTTCAATATACCCCACTATTAACACATGAAATAACTTATTTTAGAAAAATGACTTAAAAATCATATTTTTTTCATAAAAATCCCTAGAAAATTAATATAGTGAAGAAGAATATAGAAAATGTGTACAAAGGAATAAATTAAATGCCTAGAAAATAAGGAAATTTCGGGATCTCACACTCTCTCCCCCTTAAAATAAATTTCGTTCTCGAAATTTCTCACCTGGATTAACAAATAGCTCAGGGTATTTCTTTTTCATCTCCTCTTCCACCTCCCAGGTTGCCTCTTCCACTCCATGATTTCTCCATAGGATTTTCACCAATGAAATTTGTTTATTCCATAGTTCCTTAATCCTTCGATCGAGTAATCGTACAGGTCTCTCTTCGTAGGTGAGTGCTTCATCTATCTCAATCTCCCCCGATTGTACAATGTGGGTTGGATCAGGGTAGTACTTTTTAAGCATCGAGACATGAAAGACGTCATGAATTCGGGATAAACTTGGCGGCAACTCGAGTCGGTACGCCACTTTCCCAACTCGTTGGAGAATCGTATAAGGTCCTACGAACCGAGGTTGAAGTTTCTTTCCTTTACCCGCAGTGACACTTCGTAGTGGCATGATCTTAAGAAAAACACGGTCTCCAATTTAGAACTCCAAATCTTTCCTTCGGTTGTCCGCATAGCTCTTTTGTCGGCTTTGAGCTGTTTGGAGTCTTTGACGAATCAACTTAACCTTTTCTTGTGCATCCTCCATCCAGGGAATGGTTGTTGGATCTAAAACCTTCTTTTCCCCTACTTCATCCCAATAAATGGGCGAACGACACTTCCATCCGTAGAGGGTTTCATACGGTGCCATTTGAATGGACGAATGGTAACTATTATTGTAGGCGAACTCTACTAAAGTCATATGCTGGCCCCAATTACCCTCAAAGTCCAGAATACAAGTCCGTAACATATCCTCGAGGGTTTGAATTGTTCGCTCCGACTGTCCATCCGTCTGGGGGTGATAAGTGGTACTAAGGTTAAGTTTGGTCCCCAAGTTCTCTTGAAACTTTTGCCAAAACCTCGATACAAAACGAGGATCTCGGTCAGAGACTATACTCATTGGGACCCCATGTAACCTCACAATTTCATCCATGTACAACCGAGCCAACTTGTCCATGGAATACTTCATATTCACAGGTAAGAAATGGGCCAATTTGGTTAACCGATCAACGATCACCCAAACGGCATCATGTCCTTTCTGAGTCCTTGATAATCCGGAGACAAAATCCATCGTAATATTTTTTCACTTTCATTCAGGTATCTCAAGAGATTGTAACAGTCCAGAGGGTTTTTAGTGTTCAGCCTTAACTTGTTGACAGACCAGACAGGTTTGTATATATTGAGCAATCTCCCTCTTCATCTTATCCCACCAGTACAATCATCGTAAGTCCTAATACATCTTGTTACTACTAGGATGGATCGTGTATTTCGATCGATGGGTTTCATCTAAAATCTCTCTTTTCAAGTTTTCATCATTAGCCACCACTACCTGATTCCGATACTTCAAAATTCCTTCAGGACTTACATTGAAATCAGGCAGTTCTCCTTTTTCCACCTTATTCCTCCACTTTTGCAACATTAGATCCTCAGTCTGGGCCTCTTTGATTCAGTCTAATATAGTGGATGTCACCCGGATATTTCCAAAAGTTACTTTTTGACGTCCCAATCTAGGGTTCCACTCACTAACTGCTCCTAACATCTCCCACTCCTTGACCATTAACCCAGCTACTTGAGCCTTCCGACTTAGGGCGTCAGCTACTACATTAGCCTTACCCGGATGGTAATTGATCGTGCAGTCATAATCTTCTAAGAGTTCTATCCATCGGCGTTGCTTTATATTCAACTCCGTTTGGGAAAAGAGGTACTTAAGGCTCTTATGGTCTGAATAAACCTCAAAGGTAACCCCGTATAGATAGTGTCTCCACTTTTTCAGAGCAAAGACCACTGCAGCTAGCTCCAAGTCATGGGTGGGATAGTTTTGTTCGTGTTATTTCAATTTCCTAGAAGCAAAGGCAATCAAGTTCTTATTTTGAATCAACACGCACCCCAAACCTTCTCTCGAAGCATCAGTATACACAGTGAAACTATCCCTACCGTTAGGCAATGCTAGTATAGGAGCTATGGTTAACCTTCGCTTCAACTCTTGAAAACTTTCCTCACACCTAGCATCCCACAGAAAACGGCCACTTTTCTTTGTTAAATCGGTTAAAGGACCGACAAGTTTCGAGAAATCCTCAATAAACCGACGGTAGTAACTTGCCAACCCTAAGACACTTCGAATCTCGATGGGACTTTCAGGCCTCTTCCATTCAGTCACCGCCTCTACCTTCGCTGGATCCACAGTGATACCCTCTTTCGAAATCACGTGTGACGCCCCCACTTCTCTCTAAGGCGAACCAAAGGATATTCTCGGGACACCTGCCTAACTCTTGCCAGGACTCAAGACAATTCCCGTTCAAACTTAATGAAATACCAGCCATCACGATGATATAAGTAAGAAAGGGAGGTCATTCCCATAAATAACATTCAAACTTACATCACGAGTTTCAAAATACATCAAGTATCCAATTCTTACATCAAGTTATCAAAATATACAATAATCCAGAGTCTAGCCAAGCATATTGAAAAACCCTAATACAAAAGTACATTCGAAGGGGGTTTCTCCGAGGTCCATTCCAGATCCTTTCCTGTTAAGGAAAACAAATCTACAGAGTAAGCAAAACGCTCGTAAGGCCAAGAACACACATGCAAGCACGTTGTTCAAGTAACAATCCTTATTTACAAGTAGAGCAATAATATTGCAATAATTAACAATTCGAACGAGAAAAGTAAACAGAAACAATTCAAGAATATAGGAGCTCTCAGGAGCTATTTTCCACTTGCACGATCGCGAACCTGCACTAGTTGACACTCCGTTAACCGGATAGGTTTAGTCCGTAGAACTTCACTTATCATGTCCCCTTTCACCTTACATACCCCTGTATCGGGCCCGCCTGTCGTTTGTTTGAAGCGATACTCCAAGCAAGACCTCTCAATAGGTCAAGCTTATATCTTCTCATGGTTCACCAAGGAGCCTGACCAAGCCCAAGCCGGCTCGTGTCCAAGGTTAGCCAGTGAGATTTGGGCGTCCCCCATGTTCATTTGTGAATTGAGGAGATTCACTCCAACGACGTATGCAGCCATAGCATACCATTTCATTTCATTCAATCATTTAATATCATTCAATCATTCATTTCATTGAATACATTTCATTCCACTCATTTCAAATGAGAACGAGTGCGGTAAAGTACACACTCGACTCCATTTTCAAAATCTCCAATCATTTATACCAGTTAAGCATGTATCAAGTACTCATACACTTGACACTCACCGAGTGATTCAAGTAGCAAGTACAAGCGATTGATTAGGCGTCTCCCGTGAGATCCTCTTGGAGGTCCTCTTGAGTGCCTGAGCAATAAATAATGAACTATCACTTATAAACCCCAAATATCAAGGAAGATTGTATACTTGTACAATCCAAGAAAATTTCATGAAAATGAGCCTTAATTACTCGTAAATCGAGACTAAAAAAATGGGGTTTTAAAACACAAGCAAAATCTGATTTTTTTTTCATCTTTGAAACAAAGTATAAAATGGTCTAGCAATATCAAAGGAGATAGAGAGTTCGAAACCTTCAATTTCCTTTAAGTTTGGAAATTTCAGATTTGTCGAGCAATCTTTGAAAAATCGTATTTTACTCTCTACAAGTCCAAAATTGGAAAACTTGGTACCGTTGGAAACTTCTTCCAAAGTACTAAAAGTTCCTAGAAGACACTTTTCCATGATTCTAAATGAAAGATATTCAAAATTTAGCTCAAAGTGGCTGTTTTGGAATGCCAAGACAGACTTGGGTTGATTTTCAGCAAAGTTTGGAAATTCGGCAAAATTCACACAATATGAACAAGCTTCTGAAATTTGGAACTCAATTAGAGTTACAATCAAATTTTTCAACACAACAAGCGAAACAAGAATTGGAGTTTTGGCCGCCAAGATATGGTAGCTCAAAGTTGGTGCAAAAGTGAAACTGTTAAGCAAATTTCAGGTTTAAATCACGTACTTCGGGACTTTGTTTGAGCTTCGAAATAGACACAGAATGGCACAAAATTTGGTAGGATTATACTACCATATAAGGGCTATTCCTCTGCCAAATTTCATAGAAAAAATACGTATGGGAAGTCGGTTAACAAAATCATTAAAGCTCCAAGGACTTCCAAGTCAGAACTGCCTTGTGGTTCCGTTTTACGTTTTCCGTTTTCAAAATGTTTGGCCAACAAAATGTCTCAATCATGATCCATTTGTGTAGAAAATGTCTAAAAAACATCCAAGATACATTTGGTAGGTGATCAACATCAAGAATTTCAAAACAACAAGTCCCAATAAAGATTTAGGCATTTACTAGTCAAAAAGAGGGTTTTCAACCACTGAATCAGTTTCAAACTTCGGCCACAACTCACTCAATTCAACTTAGAATTGACCATTGTTGATGGAGTTGGAAACTAAATTCATAAGGCTAAAAGTTCACAGAATGAATCATTTTAAAAATCTGTCCACAACTTGCCCATATTCGAGCATCAAGTTGCAGCTCATGACCTGCACTCCAGTGGATCAGCGAAACAGGGCAGTCATGTTCAAATGATTGGTATGGTTCTCTCAAGTGGAATCAGGACATGAATTTTATACCATTGGAAAACCGGAAGTGTCTAGTTTCTAATGCCACTGACAGCACTCTATTTCGACATCGGAGTAAAAAGTTATGACCGAAACAAAACCACTGCCAGAGTAATACGGGACTCATTTCCAGCTTTGACAAATTTTAAAAAACTCAACATTTAATCATCCAAATCACGTAAGTTTTTGTGGAAACCTTCCACACAACGCACACAACATGTATACATCATAAACAAGTCAATTGAACCACAAAAAATGCACTAAGGGTCACGGCAATAACAAGGGCAGATTTGTCACTTTTGCTCAACTCTCCCCTTTTGAGTTTTCCTTCACAACCCAACGTATTTCCACTAGATTAAGCACTAATCCAACATAAATAGCATCACATATCATCAAATCAGTCCACCAAGCCATTGTGGGATTTCATAGAGCCCACACACCAAATTTCCAACATAAATAAAGCTACCCACATGAATATATGAGCTTATAAGTGCAATATAACTTCGATAAGTCAAGATTTGAGAGGTTGATCATCACTTACTTTCTTAGATGATCAAGGCAGAAATTTTGGTCCTTTTAGCTCAAGAAAAACCGTGAGAGCAAGTCCCTTTTCCTAGCTTGAGGAGATCTCCAAGTTGTTAGCAAAGTGTATGTGAATTTTGAGGTGATTTGGTGAAGATTTGAAGCAAGGATTGATGAAGGAAAATGAAGAACTTTGGTTGTTTTTCTCCTTGGATGGCCGGCTGTCTTAGAGCAAGAGAGAGAGAGGTTTTGGCTCCAAATGAAGCTTCCAAGAGAAGCTAAAATGTGTGGCTTTGAATTGGTTCAAAAGTCAACTCTCTCTCCCGCGCGTACGCGCGTTTCATGCTCGATTCCTCTCGAGATTGTTTCACTTGTGCACTAAACCCCTAATGCACTTATATTCCTACTATTATTATTCACTCTTAATGGTCTAAAAATAAGGGTCTAAAGTCCCTCAATTAAATCATGCGTGTAAAAACGCGTACTTTCAATTTCTGCGCGGTAGAATGGAATTTTCACGAAATTCTTATAACGATAGTATCACTAACTAATACTTGAGTACTTAAACATAAAAATACCTATTTTAAAACTAGTGTATAAGTCTCCAGTTTTTCAAACTCATAGTACTCTCAAATCGGTTATTGTTTCCAAACGCATATTCGCTATTCTCACTTAACGAGCTTCCAAAAATTAAATTTTGAAACGAGTCACTTTAAAAATACATGTGAGCTATTATTCTATGTAATTGAGTAATAAAAGGTGAAAATAAAATATTCTGAGTAAATGGCCAAACAAATAATTAAATAAGGTAGAAATAGGAAATTTAAATAAGTAAATTTTGCGAGTCTTCACATCCTCTCCCTCTTAAGAGAATTTCGTCCTCAAAATTTACCTTGATTCACGAACAGGTTTGGATATTTTCCTCGGATTACTTCTTCAATTTCCCAGGTCGCTTCCTCTAGTCCGTGGTTCTTCCAAAGAACTTTTACCAGTGGTATCCGTTTATTTCTCAATTCTTTCACCTTCCTATCCAGAAGTTTTACCAGTTTCTCCTCGTAGGTCAAGGTCTCATCAATCTCTATACTTTCTGGTTGTAAAATATGTAAAGGGTCTGGATAATACTTCTTAAGCATGGACACGTGGAAAACATTATGGATCCGAAACAGACTCGGTGGCAATTCCAACTTATACGCTACCTTTCCCACGTGTTGATAACCTTGTAAGGTCCTACAAATCTCGGTTGTAATTTCTTTCCCTTACCAGACACTAAACTTGCTTTCAGAGGTGTAATCTTAAGAAATACTAGATCACCAACCGCAAATTCTAAATCTTTTCTTCGGTTATCTGCATAACTCTTTTGACGACTTTGTGCGGTCTGAATCCTCTGGCGTACCAACTTCACCTTTTCATTGGCCTCCTCGATCCAAGGCACTGTAGTCGGGTCTAAGATCTTTCGTTCACCTACTTCATCCCAACAAATCGGAGACCTACACTTTCGACCATAAAGTGCTTCATATGGAGCCATTTGAATAGAAGAGTGGAAACTATTGTTATAGGCAAATTCCACTAAAGTTATATACTTACTCCAACTCTCCCCAAAATCCAAAACACATGTCCTCAAGGGTTTGAATTGTCCTCTCAGACTGTCCATCGGTCTGGGGATGGTAAGTAGTACTAAAATTCAATTTAGTCCCCAACACTTCCTGCATCTTTTGCCAAAATCTCGAAACAAATCTCGGGTCTCTATCGGACACGATACTCACAGGTATTCCATGTAACCTGATAATTTCATCCAAGTACAACTTAGCTAACTTCTCCAATGGGTATTTCATATTAATGGGCAGAAAATGAGCCGATTTGGTCAGTCGATCCACTATTACCCAAATAGCATCATTGCCTCTTTGTGTCCTGGGCAACCCTGATACAAAATTCATAGTGATATTTTCCATTTCCACTCGGGTATCTCCAAAGGTTGCAAAAGTCCCGATGGTTTCTGATGTTCGGCTTTTACTTGTTGACAAGTCAAACAAGTCTGGACAAATTGAGCAATTTCCTTCTTCATGCTCTCCCACCAATACAGAGTCTTCAAGTCTTGGTACATTTTATTCCCTCCAGGGTGTACCGTAAACTTACATCGGTGTGCCTCTTCTAAAATTTTCTTTTTAAGCCCTTCATCTTTTGGCACTACTATCCGATTCCGAAACCTTAATATACCATTTGATCCCAAGTTAAAATTCGACTTTTCTCCCTTTTTGACATTTTTCAACCACTTTTGCACTTCAACTTCCTTTTCCTGAGATTCCTTGATACGCTCCAACAAAGTGGAATTCACTACAATATTCCCCAAAATTACTTTTCTTGGTTCAGATCTAGGATTCCAATAACTAATTTCCTCTAACAAGTGTAATTCCTTAATCATCAATCCGGCCACTTGCACTTGACGATTTAGAGCATCGGCCACTACATTGGCCTTTCCTAGATGGTACTTTATCGTGCAATCATAGTCTTCTAAAAATTCCATCCATCTACGTTGCCTCAGATTCAGCTCCTTTTGAGAAAATAAATATTTAAGGCTTTTGTGGTCAGTAAAAACCTCAAACGTCACTCCATACAAATAATGTCTCCATTTCTTCAAAGCAAACACCACAGCTGCTAACTCCAAATCATGAGTCGGGTAATTTCCTTCGTGTGATTTCAACTTCCTAGATGCATATGCTATCACTCTACCATTTTGCATTAAAACACATCCTAATCCTTCCTTAGAAGCATCTGTGTAGACCACAAAACTATCCTTTTCATTTGGTAAAGCTAACACATGTGCTCTTGCCAAATGTCTTTTCAACTCTTGGAAACTCTCTTCACACTTGGAACTCCAAACAAACTTCCCACTTTTCTTGGTCAACTCAGTCATGGGTCCAGCAATTCTAGAAAAATCCTGGATAAATCTCCGGTAATACCCTGCTAGTCCTAAAAAACTTCGAACCTCTGTAGGATTTTCCAGTCGTTTCCACTTTAAAACAGCTTCAACTTTACTTGGATCTACTTTAATCCCATCCTTAGAAATTATGTGTCCCAAGAAAGTCACTTATTTTAACCAAAACTCACACTTGCTAAACTTAGCATACAATTGGTGTTCCCTCAAAGTTTGTAAAATAATTCTCAAATGCTTCTCGTGATCTTTCACATTCTTAGAGTACACCAAAATATCATCAATAAAGACCGCCACAAATTGGTCTAGATAAGGTTTAAAAATCCTATGCATTAAATCCATGAAAGTAGCAGGTACATTGGTCAATCCAAATGGCATTACTGCAAACTCAAAGTGTCCATACCTCGAGTTAAAAGCAGTCTTGGGTATATCTTTCTCCAAAATCCTCAATTGATAATAACCTTGTCTCAAATCCAATTTCGAGAATACTACCGCCCCTTGCAATTGATCAAACAATTCATCGATGTGGGGCAATGGGTACTTATTCTTGACAGTGACATCATTCAAGCCTCGGTAATCTATACATAACCTTAAACTCCCATCTTTCTTTTTAACAAACAAGGCCGGGGCTCCCCACGGTGAATCACTCTCCTTTATAAAACCCCGTTCCAACAAGTCTTGCAATTGCAGCTTCAATTCCTTCAATTCAGTCGGAGCCATTCTATATGGCATCTTAGAGATAGGTGCAACTCCCAGAGTCACATCAATCTTGAAAGTTATATCCCGTTCCGGGGGTAAAGACTCTAACTTTTCAGGAAAAACATCTGGATAATCTTTCACTACAGGCATGTCTTCCAGATTCGCTTTATCACTAACGGTGTTGATTAGAAAAGCCAAATATCCCTGAGCTCCTTTACTCAATATTTTTCTAGCTCGAATCCCTAAAATAAGTGCAAACGAGGCTAATCTACCTTTTACATCCAATTTCAGGGTTGTCTCTCCCGGAATACACAATTCTACTATCTTTGTGTTACAATTCAACTGGGCATTGTAACGGGCTAACCAATCCATTCCTAAGATCACATCATATCCCTTAATTGCTAAACCTATCAGATCGGCCAATAATTTTCGTTCTCCAACCCAGATCTCACAATCTCTACACACCAAGTTAGTGATTAGACTTTCATCCCCAGTAGGCGTTTTAACTTCCAAGTCGTAAGGTAACTTAATTGGCTTTAAGTCTATTCCACTCATGAAATTAGGGTTTACAAAAGAATGAGTCGCACCCGGATCAATTAAAATCTTAGCTAAGCGGTGAAAAATAGGAATTGTACCTTCAACCACCTCAGTCGCATCAGGTATCTGTTGGTGATCCAGTGCATAAACACTAACCGGTACCTTAGGTCGGCTCCCTCCAGTACTAGTCTGCTTAAAGGTTGACTTTTCTGGCCTCTGAGGGTTACCTCCCAATTTTGGTGCCTTTGGACAACCTGCGAGTTGATGTTCGGCACTCTCACAAAACAGACATTTCCCCGACTTCCTCCAGCAGTCATTCTCAGAGTAGTTGGGTTTACCACAGTACCCACAAGTAACTTGAGGGGTCACTGCCGATCCACTAGAAGGCGCTCCCCTATCTTAAACCGGCCCACCACGACCTCCTCTGGATAAAGCTCCCTTAGAAGCTCCTGCAGTCCTTGTTCCTCCCATTCCTCTTCCCATTTTGGAAGGTTGTGCACTCTTACTAGCTTGTCCAGAAGTGTGACTGGAAAAGTTTCTCTTCCTATTGTGAAAGTCCTTAACTTGCATTCTAGCACTCTCAACCCTTTATGTTTTCTCTAGCACCTCAGTAAAAGTAGAGATTTGGGCTGCGGTTAAGCCCTCCTGAATTTCCACATTAAGTCCCAGTACAAACCTTCTTATCCGTTTCCGCTCATTGGTTACCAATTCAGGGGCATACTTGGAAAGTTTAGTAAACTTCCCTTCATATTCCGCTAGACTAAAGGTCCCTTGTTTCAACTTGATGAACTCATCCTCCCTCTTTTCTTGGATCAAAGGCGGAAGGAATTTCTAATTAAACTCTCTCGTGAAATTCTCCCAAGTCCAAGGGATTTGGGCTCTCTTCCATTTTCCCCTTACCACATCCCACCAAGCACGAGTCACTCCCTCAAATTGAAAAGCAGCAAAATTCACTCGCCTATCCTCAGTATAGTCTAGAGCGGCGAATATGTTGGTCATTCTCTCCAACCAATTCTCCGCTACCTCAGGATTGGGTTCACCAATAAACTTAGGCGGGTTAAACTTTAAGAACCTCTCTAAAGCTCTATCCTCTCCTCTATCCTGTCCCCCGGTTTGGTTAAGTGGTCCAAGACCTTGTCTTTCTGCTAAACGTTCTAGGATATCAGTCATCCTATTAATGGCAGTAGCCACTTGATTTTCCTCTGCATTTTCCTGTCCATGGGTCGGTCCAGTTGCCGATCCCTGGTCATCCCCATGAGGTTGGCCCTGTCTAGTCCCTCGCCCATGGCTTCGACCACTTCTTAGTCCTTCCATTATCCTAGGCGTGCCTAGTGCAAGAAACAAATCAATTATGCCAGAAAAAGTCAAAAACGAGAACCAATTAAGAAACATTGGAAATAACAATAATTTATATTCACTAACATTTCAAGTTCATACAATTAGCAAGTCATGGGGGAGATCACAAAAATATAGCACCTAAGTGCCACAAGAGTACTTTTAGTCACAAAATGCTAAAGTAAAAGCAAGTGCCTCAAAAGTAAGCCACACAGTCATGCAAAATACAATAGCCTCAGCACTTAGCATCACCCCTGCTAATCCTAGCTACACCAGTCAAAAGGGTCAAAAGAGTCAATCACTAGGGACCCAGTCCACGGTAGGACTACCATGTTGAATCTTCTTCTCAGGATCCTCCTCCTGATCTGAGCTCTAGACAATATCCATCACCCCATCTAGTCCTCTGCAGCTCCTCACGAGTAACCGCAGCAGTAGCCACCTCGCCCTCCAGAACCTCCTCAAGCTCCGCAATCCTCTCTCCCTGAGCACTAACCATCTGCCTCAGATCATCTACCTCTGCCTGTAAATCCAAGTTGGTGTTCACCAACTGACGATGCTCGTCGTCCAAAGCTAGCACGAGGTGGTTCGAGTAGGCGAATGTCAACCTACACGAACATCGGGGATACCTATTGGCAAGTGAGTAACGCACGCAAGCCCTTCTACCAAGAGCTCGGTAGTAAATAGGCCTAGGAGGCTCTACATGACCATTCACATGGACATTCCCGTTAGTTGCTGGGGCTCCATTCCATTTTCCATCCCTGCAAAACAATCACACTTTTCGGTTAGAAACTTAATCACTAGCTTGCTCGGATGTCACCTAGGGCATGCCTAACTTAGTCACTAATTCGCCCAAATATCACTTAAGGTATGACTTAGTCATTCTATCTCAAATCTTAAAGGTAGAGTTTCTAATATGTCACCCATATAGATCTCTAACCTAACGCTCTGATACCAACTGTGAAGCCCCACTTCTCCCTAAGGCGAACCAAAGGGTATCCGCGGGACGCCTGCCCAACTCTCGCCAGGACTCAAGACAATTCTCGTTCAAACTTAATGAAATACCAGCCATCACGATGATATAAGTAAGAAAGGGAGGTCATTCCCATAAATAACATTCAAACATACATCACGAGTTCCAAAATACGTCAAGTATCCAATCCTAACATCAAGTTCTCAAAAATATACAATAATCCAGAGTCTAGCCAAGCATATTGAAAAATTCTAATACAAAAGTACATTCGAAAGGGATTTCTCTGAGGTCCATTCCAGATCCTTTCCTGTTAAGGAAAATAAATCTATAGGGTGAGCAAAACGCTCGTGAGGCCAAAAACACACATGCAGGCATGTTGTTCAAGTAACAATCCCTATTTACAAGTGGAGCAATAATATTGCAATAATTATCAATTCTAGCGAGAAAAGTAAACAGAAACAATTCAAGGATATAGGAGCTCTCAGGAGCTATTTTTCACTTGCACGATCACGAACCTCCACTAGTTGACACTCCGTCAACCGGGTAGGTTTAATCCATTGAACTTCACTTATCATGTCCCCTTTCACCTTACATACCCCTGTATCGGGCCTGCCTGTCGTTTATTTGAGGCGATACTGCTCGAGTATGCCAAGCAAGACCTCTCAATAGGTCAAACTTATATCTTCTCATGGTTCACCAAGGAGCCCGACCAAGCTCATGCCGCCTCGAGTCCAAGGTTAGCCAGTGAGATTTGGGCGTCCCCCATGTTCATTTGTGAGTCGAGGAGATTCACTCCAGCGACGTATGCAGCCATAGCATACCATTTTATTTCATTCAATCATTTAATAGCATTCAATCATTCATTTCATTGAATACATTTCATTTCATTCATTTCAAATGAGAACAAGTGCGGTAAAGTACACACTCGACTCCATTTTCAAAATCTCCAATCATAAATAACAGTTAAGCATGTATCAAGTACTCATACACTTGACACTCACCGAGTAATTCAAGTAGCAAGTACAAGCGATTGATTAGGCGTCTCCTGTGGGATCCTCTTGGAGGCCCTCTTGAGTGCCTGACCAATTAATAATGAACTATCACTTATAAACCCCAATTATCAAGGAAGATTGTACACTTGTACAATCTAACAAAATTTCACGAAAATGAACCTTAATTACTCGTAAACCGAGACTCAAAAAAATTGGATTTTAAAACACAAGCAAAATCTATTTTTTTTTTCATCTTTGAAATCAAGTAAATAATGGTCTAGCAATATCAAAGGAGATAGAGAGTTCGAAACCCTCAATTTCCTTTAAGTTTTGAAATTTCTGATTTGTCGAGTAATCTTTGAAAAATCGTATCTCACTCTCCACAAGTTCAAAATTGGAAAACTTGGTACCGTTGGAAACTTCTTCCAAAGTACTAAAAGTTCCTAGAAGACACTTTTTCATGATTCCAAATGAAAGATATTCAAAATTTAGCTCAAAGTGGCTGTTTTGGAATGCCAAGACAGAATTGGGTTGATTTTTGGCAAAGTTTGGAAATTCGGCAAAATTCACACAATGTGAACTAGCCTCTGAAATTTGGAACTCAATTAGAGTTACAATCAAAGTTTTCATCACAACAAGCGGAACAAGAATTGGAGTTTTGGGCACCAAGATATGGTAGCTCAAATTTGCTGCAAAAGTGAAACTGTTAAGCAAATTCCAAGTTTAAATCACGTACTTCGGGACTTTGTTTGAGCTTCAAAATGGATTCGGAATGGCACAAAATTTGGTATATTATACTACCATATAAGGGCTATTCCTATGCCAAATTTCATTAAAAAATACATACGGGAAGTCGGTTAACAAAATCATTAAAGCTCCAAGAACTTCCAAGTCAGAACTGCCTTGTGGTTCCGTTTTCCGTGTTCAAAACGTTTGGCCAACAAAATCTCTCAAACACGATCAATTTGTGTAGACAATGTCTAAGAAACATCCAAGATACATTTGGTAGGTGATCAACATCAAGAATTTCAAAACAACAAGTCCCAATCAAGATTTAGGCATTTACTAGTCAAAAAGAGAGTTTTCAACCACTGAATCAGTTTCAAACTTCGGCCACAACTCACTCAATTCAACTTGGAATTGAGCAAGGTTGATGGCGTTGGAAACTACATTCATAAGGCTAAAAGTTCACAGAATGAATCATTTTAAAAATCTGTCCACAACTAGCCCATATTCGAGTATCAAGTTGCAGCTCATGACCTGCACTCCAGTGGATCAGCGAAACAAGGCAGTCATGTTCAAACGATAGGTATGGTTCACTCAGATGGAATCAGGACATGTATTTTATACCATTGGAAAACTGGAAGTGTCTAGTTTCTAATGCCACTGATGGCACTCTATTTTGACATCGGAGTAAAAAGTTATGACTGAAACAAAAACACTGCCAGAGTAATACGGGACTCATTTCCAGCTTTGACAAATTTTCGAAAACTCAACATTTAATCATCCAAATCACGTAATTTTTTGTGGAAACCTTCCACACAACCCACACAACATGTATACATCATAAAAAAGTCAATTGAACCACAAAAAAATGCACTAAGGGTCACGGCAATAACAAGAGCAGATTTGTCACTTTTGGTCAACTCTCTCCTTTTGAGTTTTCCTTCACAACCCAACGTATTTCCACTAGATTAAGCACAATCCAACATAAATAGCATCATATATCATCAAATCAGTCCACCAAGCCATTGTGGGATTTCATAGAGCCCACACGCCAAATTTCCAACATAAATAAAGCTACCCACATGAATATATGAGATTATAAGTGCAATATAACTTCGATAAGTCAAGATTTGAGAGGTTGATCATCACTTACTTTCTTAGATGGTCAAGGCAGAAATTTTGGTCCTTTTAGCTCAAGAAAAACCGTGAGAGCAAGCCCCTTTTCCTAGCTTGAGGTGATCTCCAAGTGGTTAGCAAAGTGTATGTGAATTTTGAGGTGATTTGGTGAAGATTTGAAGCAAGGATTGATGAAGGAAAATGAAGAACTTTGGTTGTTTTTCTCCTTGGATGGGGGGCTGTCTTAGAGCAAGAGAGAGAGAGGGTTTGGCTGCAAATGAAGCTTCCAAGAGAAGCTAAAATGTGTGGCTCTAAATTGGTTCAAAAGTCAACTCTCTCTCCCGCGCGTATGCGCGCGTTTCGTGCTCGATTCCTCTCGAGATTGTTTCACTTGTGCACTAAATCTCTAATGCACTTGTATTCCTACTATTATTATTCACTCTTAATGGTCTAAAAATAAGGGTCTAAAGTCCCTCAATTAAATCGCGCATGTAAAAACGCGTACTTCCAATTTGTGCGCGGTAGAATGGAATTTTCACGAAATTCTTATAACGATAGTATCACTAACTAATAATTGAGTACTTAAACATAAAATACCTATTTTAAGACTAGCGTATAAGTCTCCAATTTTTCAAGCTCATAGTACTCTCAAATCGGTTGTTGTCTCCAAACGCGTATTCGCTATTTTCACTTAACGAGCTTCCAAAAATTAAATTTTGAAACGAGTCACTTTAAAAATACATGTGAGCTATTATTCTATGTAATTGAGTAATAAAAGGTCAAAATAAAATATTCTGAGTAAATGGCCAAATAAATAATTAAATAAGCTTGAAATAGGAAATTTAAATAAGTAAATTTTGCGAGTCCTCACAACATGTCCCAAGAAAGAAATTTTCTCCTGCCAAAATTCACACTTACTAAATTTGGCATACAGTTGGTGATCTTTTAGGGTTTGTAAGACTAACTTCAAGTGTTGTACATGTTCCTCTCGGGTTTTTGAGTAGACCAAAATGTCATCGATAAACACAACGACAAATCGGTTCAGGTAGAGTTTGAAAACCCGATGCATCAGATCCACAAAGGCGGCAGGGGCATTAGTTAATCCAAAGGGCATAACGACAAATTCGAAATGCCCATATCTAGAATTAAAGGCAGTCTTTGGTACCTCTTCCTTCCGGATTAACAACTGATAATATCCCTGTCGGAGGTCTAACTTTGAAAAAACCACTGCACCTTGCAACTGGTCAAACAACTCATCGATATGGGGTAGTGGGTATTTTTTCTTAATGGTCACATTGTTTAACCCCCGATAGTCGATGCATAATCTCAAAGTTCCATCCTTCTTCTTAACAAATAGCACAGGTGCCCCCCAAGGAGATCCACTCTCACGAATAAACCCTCGCTCCAATAGGTCTTGCAACTGCAACTTCAATTCCTTGAGTTCAGCAGGTGCCATTCGATAGGGGGTCTTAGAGATAGGTGACGTCCCCGGTAACAGGTCAATCATGAATTCTATCTCTCTCTCTCCGGAGGTAAAGTTACTAATTCATCAGGGAATACATCCGGATATTCACCCACTATTGGTACATCCTCTACCTTCAACTTGTCAGTGGAAGTGTTTATAAGAAAAGCTGGGAACCGTTGTGCCCCTTTACTCAGTAGTTTCCTAACCCGAGTACCCGAAATCAATGCAGATGAGGCTAGGCTACCTCTCACATCTAGCCTTAAGGTCGCCTCCCCCGGTATATGAAATTCCATTACTTTCCTCTTACAGTCAAGTTGTGGATCGTATTTAGCTAACCAGTTCGTACCTAATATAACGTCATACCCTTTTATAGCTAGGCTTATCAAATTCCCCAATAACTTCCTCTCTCCTACTCAGATTTCACAGTTTGCATACATCATACTAGTGATCAAACATTTATCCCTCGTAGGAGTACTAACTTCCAAATCATAAGGCAGGCTAACAGGTTGTATCTCAATTCCACACCTGAATTCGGGGTTAACGAAGGAATGGGTAGCACCGGGGTCTATCAAAATCCTAGCGAGACGGTGGAAGACAGGAATCGTACCTTCCGCCACCTCTAAGGAATCCGGAACTTGATGTGGCTCAAGGGAGTACACCCGAGTTGGCACCTTCGGATTTTTCCCTTCCACCTTGGACTGCCCCGAGTTGGCCTTCGATGATTGGGTAGTTACTCTCGCCTCCCGAGGTAACATCGGACAGTTGGCTATTTGATGTTCTGTACTCCCACAGCTTAAGCATTTTCTTTCCTTCCTCCAACAGTTGTCCTCGGTGTGGTTTGGTTTCCCACAAAATCCACAAGGACCATGAGAAACCGAGGCTGAGCTCCCCTTTGAGGCACTTCTCTGTTGGCTTCGTCCAGTTTGACCACCTCTTGGCGGAGTTCTTCGTGCCATTCCCTGTAGCCTTCCTCCTCCGGCTCTCCTTCCAAACTTGAGAGGGCTACTTTTATCCCCTTGAGTCGAACTACTCGCAGAAAATCCCTGTTTTTTCACCTGGAAGTTCCTAACTTGAAGCCTTGCATTTTCAACTCGCAAAGCTTTCTCCACGGCTTCACTAAAGGTATTGATCTAGGCTACTGTCAGATCCTTTTGAATTTTCACATTTAGCCCCTGAATAAAACGCCGAACTCTCCTTTGCTTTATCAGAATGAGTTCAGGGGCGAACTTGGATAATCGAGTAAACTAGCTCTCGTACTCAGCCACCGTTTGAGTCCCCTGATAGAGCCTAATGAACTCATCCTCCTTCTTTTCTTGGACTAGAGATGGAAAGTATTTCGCGTTGAACTCCAACATGAAGTTCACCCATGTTCTTGGTATTTGCTCCCGGTCCCACTTCATTCGTATCACGTTCCACCAAGAACGGACGGCCCCTTCCCACTGGAAGACAGCAAAAGTAACCTGTCTTTCCTCTGAATAGTGTAGGGCAGCAAAGATGTCTATCATTTTCTCCAACCACCTTTCGGCCACGTTCGAATCTGGCCCTCTCAGGAATTTTGGTGAAGAGAACTTTTGAAATCTCTCGAGGGCTCGATCCTCACTTTCAACGGGATTGCCAGGGTTCCCAGGTTGCTGGACAAGATGTTGGCCCTGGTATTGCACTACGTGGGCTAACAAGTCAGTCATTTGCTAAATAGCAGCAGCTATTTGGACATTAGGATCAATCCTAGGTTCAGGGTTTGGTTCAGACGTGGTTTTCCCAGTACCCCCTTCAGTTGTGGGTTGCCTAATACCCCGCCCACAGCCTCGTCCACTACGAGTGCCCTCCATCAATTTAAGTCAATCTAGAGTCGAGGCACACATATAATGTTAAAGAGGCATATAAGCATAGGCATATAAATATGAACGAATAACCAAAAGTAAACACCACATAAGGCATGTATACACATAGAGCATTTATACATAGAACATATAACTGTTCAAACAGTCATACAGGAGCAGTCAGTCAAGTACATACAAAAGGAACCCCATGAAGCTAGAAGGGGGTCTTCCAAAAATACAATGTACAACCTAGGCCAAAAGTACAAAACCCGCTAACGGAGAGCTTTTCCCCAAGTACCCCTCACACGGGGTCAAAACACGACCCAAAGGATCTCTAACCTAATTCCCAACTGAGCCCACGGATTCACCCCCATGGCTAGAACTGGGCGTGACTCCTTCTCCAGGTGCCCCAACACCCGGAGCCTCCACTTCCCCAACCACATTCGTAAGACGGGCGTTGACTACTTGTAACTGCTCTCTAAGAGCATTCGTCTGCTCTTGCTCCATGACTATGTCCCCCTGGAGCTCCCCAATCCGATCCGCTTGCATCCTCATGATGCCCCTCAGCCTAAGCATCTCAGTGTGATCCTGGGCGGCAGCGCGTCTAAGCCTCCTTCTCTCGTCAAATACCGCCACGACCACATGGTCGATATAAGAATATTTCTGACAACGGTTACAGCGTCGGGTACGGCTAGCAATATACCAAAGCCGAATCGGACCTCCAGGCCTCTCCTAGTAATCGATGACCCGAAAACGCCACCGCGACAGCTCACCTCGGCTCCCACTAGCTCCGTCCATGATCTATAAGAATATCCACAGTTGACATCTTAGGCAAGGTAACAATACTTAATCACATTCTAACACAATCCCCATAAGTTCTAAGACTCGAGTTCTAGTTTGCTCAGGTTATTTCTAACCTAGGCTCTGATACCAACTGTGACAGCCCCACTTTCCCCTAGGATGAACCAAAGGGGTTAGGGGACTGCCTGCCCAGCTCTCGCCAGGACTACTAAGCTAATCACACCTTGAAATACCTGTTCTGAAATATAATACAGTGCTCGAGCTCTACAACGACCGATAAAAAAAAATGAAACGAAGAACGAAAACAAGCCGCGGATGAACAATGACTGCCACGTCACAATCCGGCCGGATTCCTATCCAGATTGGAGGCAGTAGCTCACCCCAAAAATTTCGAAATTTCCCCTGCATATTCGGCCAGATATCCTGCCAAGAACTGGTCGGATACTTGGCCGGATTCCGTGAACAGTTACCTCCAAAAATTTTCTGCTTTCCTCGTTCAACTTCCGCACTCGTCCACAATCCAACCAAGTGCAAGTAAACTTTATCTACTAATAAAGCATGTACATACCAAGTAAACATATAACCCATACACATGAGAAACACTTTTATAAACCCGCGTTTACAAACTTTACAAATCCAAAAGGGAACATGGGGCAAAACACATATAGGGTTTCCCACTTCTGAGGAGCTATACAAAAGAACAAAAGAATGCCTCACTAGCTCGACTCGCTTCTCAAAACATAGTTCCACAAGTCGTTCCTGTAAGGAAAACAAAGATAACGAGGGTGAGTTTATGCTCGTGAGGTACCATCAAGATGCACAAGGATAATCATGCTTAGCCAAGGAACACATAAGAGATTACATCATAATAACCAGGGTTAAAAGGATATAGTCGGCTCTCAAGAGCCACTTTCCACTTGCCGTACTTGATCTCAAACCCGTTGACACTCCGTCAACATTTAGAGAAAAGAACAAGACCGTAGATCCCACTTTACACCACATTCCTTCCACCGAACATTCCCCTTACTGGGCCCGAACACCTCACAGAACAGAGAAGGCAATACTCGAGTATACCACAAGGTCGAGGAGATAACACTCCACTCGACTAACAGTCACTCTTGGTTTGTTGTCGAATCGACCAAGCCCTTGCCGGTTCGACCCGAACAACGACCAATAAGGTATGAACTCAGATATCATAATAAAGTCGTTGGATACAATTCTCCAAATGACATCAAATTATGCACAAGTACAGTTTCACAGTTGTACAGTATACAGATAAGAGATCAAGAGCGGTGAAGTACACTCTCGTCTCATTCAAGACAACCAAGTCACAGAATCAAGTACAAACAATCATTTAAGCATTAAACCATTCAATGGTACACTCACCGGTTCAAATATACAAGTTCACAAGTTTCCTTCAGACGTAGGCTCCGGATCACGGGCACGACCTAAAAACAAGAAAATTACCACAATTGAGACTCAAACACGAGTCTTAACCTCTTTAATGAACTAGTAGAGCAATACCAAATTATAACTAAGAAGTGAAATGAAATATCATTAGGTGCTAAGCATAAACAACCTCAAGACCCGTCCATTTCTAGTCAAAATCACTCCTAACTCAAATGCACCCAATCTCCTTAACTTTGGACAGCACTTCCCCTTAATTTTTCACATTTCCAACCTACTATTTATCACCAATATTCATCCCACAACTATCACAAGTACACATACAATTTGTAGGCTATTCAATACACCTCATTGGGGTCACAATACCCTTAACTCTTAACCAATTAAGAACTCAATACCCAACCAAAGCAAAGCCCAAATTGAAACCCTAAAACTGAAATTTTGCCCTATAAGCTGAAATTTTCCTCAACAAACCACAATTAACACAAATTAGCTTCATTTTACCCAATATAAAACTATCACTCCATGGTTAATCAATAATTACCATATAAAAACAGAAAAATCACGAATAAATTTAAAATTGGTCACGCTCAACTTTAAATCATGAAATGTTCCACCAAATAGCATGTTTACCTCTACAAACCACTAATATACTATTATTAAAACAAAGAGAGAATTTCTTGGCAACTCACCTTACAAACCACAAGAGACAAGGTAGCTAGTAATTTCTCTTCACAAATGGCTCCACCACAAACCTCAACCTAGCTTAGCAATTCACTTTTATGGAGGAATTTAGGATTTAAGTAGTTGGCTCACAAGATTTGAGCAAGAAATGAAGGCAAAAGTTGGAAGCTTTTCTCTCTTCTCCTCTCTATGTTGCTCGGCCAAGACAAGAGAAAATGGAGAGGATTTTGGGTCAAAATTGATTTTAGGAAAGGTGAGGAAAGATTAGTCAAAGTCCACCCTCTAACCATATCGCGCCACCTAGCATCTTTTATGTTTATCTCATCCCTCTTATTTCCAAATACAATTTAATCTAGATAACCTCCAATTGTCTAATAATACCTAGTAATAAAATCCCTGTATGTAAAACTTCACCAAATGGTCCACATTTACCTCGCTTAAAGCACTAGTGGGTCCCACGTTCAATATACCCCACTATTAACACATGAAATAACTTATTTTAGAAAAATGACTTAAAAATCATATTTTTTCATAAAAATTTCTAGAAAATTAATAAACTGAAGAAAATATAGAAAATGTGTACAGAGGAATAAATTAAATGCCTAGAAAATAAGAAAATTTTGGGATCTCACAGTTTGAATTAGAATTGTCTTGAGTCCTGGCGAGAGCTGGGCAGGCGTCCCGCGGATACCCTTGAGTTCGCCCTTGGGAGAAATGGGGGTGTCACAGCCCATACTTCTAACGGTTTTAGGGATTGAATAAGAAATCTGAAATTTGAGTGTTTACACTTTTCTCTTGTCTAAGAGAATCTCCTTTGAATACTTGAGAATTGCTCGAGAGTATTCTTGAACTTATCAATCAAGTACACACCTTGATTGTGACGTTCTTTTTCACCTTCTCAAGTGTTTGCGGGTTGAGGTTAAGTCCAAGGTTCGCCTCATAGAGTTAGGGATCCGAGTGTTACTCCGCGCACCAACTTGGTTTTTTCGTCTAGATCCAAGAGCTACGTGGGATACGAGTTCATACCTCCGGGTGGGTTCATATCAAGTTAAATCATACGTTGAGAGCTAGTTTAGTTATTTGGTTAAAGTCTTGCTGAACAAGGGCTTCATTGTCATTCTTCCGTTGCTCATTTGTGTCGCTTATGTTGAGTAATAAACCGACCAACTTTGACTTCATGAAGGGCCAAGATTCTAGATGTTTGGTTAGTCATTTAGTTAGTTAAATTATGTGATGACCCTACCTCCCTCTAGGGCGTACCCCAAGATTTAGCGGACCGCCTGCCCAACTCTCGTTAGGACTCACTCACTCACTTCAAGAAAACAAG
Organism: Coffea eugenioides; assembly: GCF_003713205.1. Lineage (NCBI taxonomy): Eukaryota > Viridiplantae > Streptophyta > Magnoliopsida > Gentianales > Rubiaceae > Coffea > Coffea eugenioides. The sequence continues at coordinate 19,769,669 of NC_040039.1, forward strand.
TTACAACCTCAAATATAATGGAAACAACAGTTCCCAAGCTTAGAAAGTACATTTACATTCATTTCTATCTCAACCATTCATACATATCCAAATATAACAAGAGATTCAAGTTCTAGCTGCACTTCTAACCCTAATCGAGCATTAGCGCTAGTATAATTACAAACGTTAAAAGTCTAGACAAAACTAGCCTTTCCAGCTTCACGCCTATGCTCGTACCTCCTGTAAGGAAAACAAAATTACTAGGGTGAGCTAAAGCTTAGTGAGGTTCCAAAACTTCATGCAAACCCAAGTAGCAAGTTGGTCATTATGTAAAACTTGAACTCTTAAAATGAGCGAGTGTAAAAGTTCATAAAAAGAAACAATAACACTACAAGTAACAATCATTTCCAAGTATAAGAATACAGATGGCTCTCAAGAGCCAAATTCCCGTTGCATTATTTGATCTGAATCCGTTGACACTCCGTCAACGTTTAAAGAAGCCAAACCATGACCGTAGATCTCTACTTTACACCAATTTCCATTCACCCGAACTCCAAATGAAGAATGATGGTAATACTCGAGTATACCAAATCCAGTGGACCATATCCAAAGGATTACACAATAAATAATAAACAATAGACAATAAACAGTACCTATGGTTCGCCAGTCTCCTCGACCAAGCCCCTACTGGCTCGATTCGACTGACTAACCAATAGGGTGAGGATCCCAGGTAGTATTCAAGTTGTACACATATATATCATGTCAATACTAACCAGTAAACAGTAAGAAATCACATTAGGGCAAGTGCGATAAAGTACACCCTTACCCGTCCAAACAAGTCAAGTATTTTTTTCAAATATCAAGTTCAATCATGCACTTGGAAACACTCACCAATGAGTTATTACTTTTCAAAAACCACGCTCAAGTTCAACTCCCTGGCTGGAGTCCAAATCTGCGATAAAATACCGCTTAACAGTTTAAAATCAAGGGTTAATTCCACTTTGCCCCCCCAAACTTTGGACGATTATCCACTTAAGTCCCTAAACTTCAAAATGGGACACTTAAGTCCCTAAACTTATAAATACCTCACACTTAAGTCCCTGAACTTATAAAATGGGACACTTAAATCCCTAAACCCTTATAAAATGGGACACTTCAACCACCAACGGCATTTAGGATTTGTTAACAATTTTCCTTAAGTGGGATGTATTTATAAGTTTAGGGACTTAAGTGTCCCATTTTGAAGTTTAGGGACTTAAGTGGGTAATCGTCCAAAGTTTGGGGAGACAAAATGGAATTAACCCTAAAATCAATTAGGGTTCAACATATAGGAGTTTCGCTTAAAGAAAATCAAGTAAATAAAACTCGTTTAAGTAGTACTCATTTTACTTATCAAACCGTAGAAAATTCATGCTCGCTCTTTTAGTTTCGACAAAGAAGCGATTAAAACGTTTAAGTTTGCAACTTGGTGGAAGAAACTAGAAAATCGTGTTTAAAGTGACCATTACTTTGTTTTTTAGAAATATACACTTTTGAGCAAAAATTTTAGCTTATAAGTCACCCACAAGGTCACTTAAGCATCTCTACATAACTAAGTCCCAAATCAAACCCAAATCACATCCCTATTTCCGTTTTACTCACTTATCACACGAAAGAAAAATCGGGCAGCGTTTCCTTTGTGTTTACCTAATTTTTCAGCCATTTTCAGGGCTTCATTTTCTTCTCAAATCAGCCCAATTCAAACACCACAAGTAAGCATATCAAGATAGCTCTTCATCTAGGCTAAAAACCATCAATTTGTAACTCATTTCTAACAAATAACCATCCTATATCAAAGCTGGAAATTTCTTAACAAAGCTGGAAATTTATCTTTCGAAGCTAAAAAGTCACAATCATGCTACTAATCACCTCACAAATTCCATATCCAATCTCCATACCAACATAATATAGTTGAACAACATATAGCAAGACTAAAATGGCAAAACCCTAGCTGAAAATGCACTAATCTACACCAAAACTAGAAGATCATCCATAATATTCCAAGATTCAAGCCATCTACACCATATTTAGCTAGAATAAGAAAGAGAAAGGAAGTTGATAAGCTTATACCTTCCAAAACTTCTTGAAAAGTGAAGAACCAAGCAAATTTTCCCAAGAAATTCACCACTCCAAGCTTCCTAACACCCTTGGTGCAAGTTAAATCGGTTTAGATTTTTGTGATTCAACTCAAACAAGGCATGTGACGACCCCACCGTACCCAGAGGAGTACCAAAGGGTTTAGCGGATTGTCTGCCTAGCTCGCACTAGGACTCGATACCTAAAAATATGAGAAAATAGATTTCACGTAAAAGAGAGTTCTATTTACACGATTATATCTTCAAAAGTTGCATAAAACTACTACATTAAGTCATACACACCACTAGTACCAGGAAGTAAACCCTAAAGAAGGGTTTAAAGAAGCTACTAACTATATCCGTCACGACAAATAGATACATCTTACTAGTCAACTTATAACAAGTACTAGGGCAAAAACAACTATTCTACAAACCAAAAGTCACCTATACTATACACCTTCCCGAGCGATCCCCTACTAAGGAAAACAAATGGAATGGGGTAAGCTATATGCTTAGTAAGTAATCGGGGTAAAAACATAAAATCACATCCAAATAAACATGTAAACCAAAATATTTCACATTAATAAACAGAATTGTAACATCACAATAGTAGCATACAAGTGGCTCCAAAGCCAGTCCAATTCCCCGATCTTGAACACCTGTTGACACTCCGTCAGCCAAAATACTCATGATTCGTAGACTCCACTTACTTTTCCCATTCACCTTATCAACCCCCACTGGCCAGTCATTAGCACACAGCAGCTCGAGCAAAAGCAAAATCACTTTGCTTTAACAAAGAACAAAATCCCAAGGTTAGCATAGAACTGACTTCGACCAAACCCTGGCCGACTCGAATAGTCCATCTACCCTTGGAACCGGGTTGGAACCAAGCTCTGAGATATCCAATCTCTCAACAAAGGATATCTCTCAACAAAGTACTTATCAAAATACTCAAGTCATGTAATCACCCCAACAGCGCACAGCACAAGGGGTGATACTCAACACAAGGCATGTATTCTCACATATTAAATCAAGAACAAAGAATGGGCTTAGGTCGACTGAGATAAAGTACACCCTCGCCTAAGTACCCATTTAACATATACAAAGCACTTTGACAATTTATTACATAAACAAACCCAATTACTCACCCAAAATAACTAGCATGCAAATCAAGGCAATTTATACGGGTCCACCGACTTCGTCCGGGTCCTCACTGCCTGTGATAAAAGATTATACTTAACTATTAGTCAAACAACCATCATAATGGAAATAAGGACTAAAACGGCTAAAACGGCAAAGAAATGCGTGGAAATGAAAACGGTGTGCGCGACGGAAAATGGTATGAAAATGGGTTGTACGGTTTCAACCATAACTGGAGCTGTGGTTATCGGATCAAGGTGTACTAGGTAGAGTTTCAAAGCTAAGACAAAGGGTTACAACTTTTATGAAGACAAGTCAACCCAGTTCATAGTTGATCTAGGTCGAATTTGCAGATTACAGAACCAGAATTTCATTGTCAGTCTGGTTGTCAGCACTGGATTCAAATGGCAATAACTCAGGTTAAAAAACTCCGATTGAGGCGTTTTCAGATGCGTTGGAAAGATGAAACATAACACTAAAATTTTTGTGTTTTGACCAAAAGCTGATTTGATACGGATCAAAGTGAAAAACGAAGCCAAAGTTACAGGTTTGACAAACCCCGTTTTATTTTCTGGTTTCGATACACCAAATCAAGAAAACACATCATAAACCAACATCTAAACTATCAATAAAGCAATACCAAGATAACCACTCAATAATCAACTCAAAGTGGAAGGAATCATGTTGCCCCAAAAATTGGACAGCATTTCCCCTTAAATTCCTTTACTTTCCACCCTACAATCCATCACCAATCTCAACTCAAATCAACCACAATTGCACACACAACACATAAGTTATAAAACACACCTAATGAGGGCCACAATACCCTTCAATTTGAGCCAATTGATAGCTCCAAAACCAACCAAAATAAAGCCCCAAATTGAAACCCTAAAGCTGAAATTTAACCACACAAGCTGGAATTTTCCGTAAGCAACCAAAACTAGCATATCAAAGCTTCATTTTACACATAACAAAGCTATCATTCCATGGCAATTGCTCAAGCATCAAATAAGACCAGAAAATTCACCAAAAATCTGAAATTTCCCAAGTCACCACTTTCTCCATGAAATTCTCCCATAAAACTGCAAAACTCCCAACTCTAAACTACTAATTGACAATTAATTGAAGTAGAGGGAAATTCTAGCCAAGGTTACCTTGTTCCTCCAAGAAAGCTAGAAGCTTGGTGCTTTCCCTTCCAAAATCACTCTGTGAGGACTCGCAAAAACTATTATTTTATGCCTAATTTATGGCTTAATAAATTATTTAATTGGATTTTATTTCCAAGGAATATTTTCTAGTCTTATTAGACCTAAATACATGGTAATATAACTTCGTTATATTTTTAAAATGATTCGTTTCGAAAATTAATTTCCTAGAGCGCGTTTCGTAAAAATAGTGAATAGTACTTGGAGATTTTATCCGCGTAGTAGCACAATAAGCTTGGAATATTAGAGACTTGTACTATGGTACTAAAATAGGTAATCTTAAGTATAAATATTCAAGTGATAGTTAGTAGTGCAATCGTTATAAGAATTTTTCGAAAGTTCGCGTTATAGCGGTAAAATTGACGGTACGCGTTTTCACACGCGCGACTTCATTTGAGGGACTTTAGACCTTTATTCCGGGACAATTAAGAGTGGATAATATTTATATTAACATGAGTGCATTAGAGGTTTAGTACACTAGTGAACCAAACGCTCGAGAAATCGAGTCCAAACGCACCCTAAATTACACTATTTCAAGTTGACTTTGAGGTGCATTTTACACCACACAAAGAATCTTCCTTTGGAAGCCAATTGCATCAGCACACTCTCTCTCTCTTTACCTCACTTGGCCGAACAACAAAGAGGAGAAGAACTCTCCATTTGTTCTTCATTTTTCATCTTCAATCCATGCACCAAAATCCACCCAAATCACACCAAACTTGGAGATCTCTTAGCAAACCACTTGGAGACTACATTTAGCTAACAAAAGGCTGCATCTCACGGTTTCTTTGGAGCTTCAAGAGGGCCGAAATTTTCTGGTCTTGCACACCCAAGGAAGAGGTAATGATCAACCCACAAATTCTTGTCTTTTGGAGGTTATATAGCAAGATCAAACTCATGCATGCACTTAGTTACTTGTTTATGGTGTAAAAATGTGATTGTGGGCTCTTGGTATTCCCACACTTGAGTTGTTGTTGCTGATGTGATGATTAATGGTGATTATATTGTTGGTTTAGTGATTATAATGATGCATTAGTGATGGGTAATTAGTAGAAACTTCATTGGGTGTAAGAGGCTAGAACTTCCGATTTTGCCCCTGCTATGTTCGGCCATTTCCAGGCCAAATCTTAATGGTTTAATGGCTTGAATTGGATGTTTATAGGATGTATTAGATGTGTGAAAAATTTCATTGGAAAATATTGAGGTTTAATGGAGCAAATGAATTTTTTTTCCGAAACCAGCAAATCTGGAAATCTGTCCCGTAATGCACTGTCCAGCGTTGGTATTTTGGCTATAACTCTGTCCTCGGATGTCGAAATCATGTGCCGTCGGTGGCGTTTGAAACTAGACATTCCTAGCTTTAATTTGGTATAAAATGCACGTTCTGATTCTCTGTGAGCAAGCCGAACCAAATGTTTTAAGTTCGCTGTCCTGTTGCTCTGCTCCTCTGGAATGAAGTGTACAGGCAGCAACTTGATGCCCGAATTTGAACCAGATGGGTGCCGAATTTGGGAATGACTTCTTCTGTGATATTTTAGTACTATGAATGTATTTTCCAACGGCGTAAGCCATGCTCAATTTCGAGCTATATTGACTGAGTTGTGACTGAAACAAGTGGACTGCTCTGTTTTGGAAAACCCTAACGTTTGGACTGGTTTGGAACCAAATCTTGTAGTGAACTTGTTAGTTGATGTTTTTGATATTAAACACTTACCAAAGATATTATGGGTGTATCTTAGACCCTCATTTTACAAATGAACCATGGTTGGATAACCTTCTTGGTTGAACGATTGGAAATTTGGGAAATGAAAGTCAAAGGCAGAATGCCTTAGGAATTTTCTTGAACTTCGGTTGGCTCATTAACTACCTTGCCGAAGGTATTTTTCCCCGAAATTCGATAGAGAGATACTTTCCATATAGTATTGAAACACTGCCAATTTTGGTGCCAATTCAAGTTCGTTTCGATACCTAATTAAAATTCTAAAGTTGGGGGTTCAAATCTGGAAATTCTTCTCCAGTCTTGAAATTGCTCAACTTCGGGCTACCGTATCTCGGTGCTCGAAACTCCGATTCTTGATCCGTTTGTTTTGTCATACACTTCACTTGCAACACTAATTGAGCTGAAAATTTCAGAGGCCGGTTTGCAACGTACGAATCGTGCCGAATTTTCAAAGTTGGCCAAAAACCAACTTCATTCTGCCATGAAAACCGACCCTGCGCCTTCACGCTCATTTTTGACCACTTTTCACTTCGATTCATGGAAAAGTGTCTTCTAGGAACTTATAGTACTCTCTAAGAGGTTTCCAACGGTATAAAGTTTTCCAATTCTCGACTTATACCGAGCGAGTTACGATTTTTCAAAGATTTATCATAAAACTGGAAAATTTTCCAATTCCAAGAAAATAGAGTTTTTCAAAAAACTCTTTATTCTTTTTATATTCTTAAACGTTTTGCTTACGATTTTCATGATAAAAACTCAAATAATATTATACCTAATAAACGGCAAGTTGAACCTCGATTTACGTGTAATTGAGGTTCCTTTTTGCAAAATAATTCTTAGATTGTACTAGTGTACAATCTTTCTTGATAAGTGGGTTAATTGTGTGATTATCCACTATTAATTTGCCAGGCGCACAAGGAGACCTTCAAGAGGATCTCACCGTGGACACTTGAACTTCCGGAAAATAATTCTTGTTGAATTGCTCGGTGAGTGTCAAGTGTGTGAATTTTGATACTTGTTTAATTGTGGTATTTGTTGAAAGTTTTAAAAATAAGGGCGGGTGTGTACTTTATCGCACTCGTTCTAATTTCAAATGAATGAATGGAATGTCTTGAATGAATGAATGAAATGCAATGTTATGTCATGAATGCTTGTGTCGTTGGAGTGAACCTCCTCGACTTTCAAAAATATGGGGGACGCCCAAACTCATAGGCCGACCTTGAACTCGAGCCGGCAATGGGCTTGGTCGGGAACTTGGGCGAGCCATGAGATTATAAGCTCGACCTAATAAGAGGTCTTGCTTGGCATACTTGTAGAGTATCGCCCAATAATAGACTTGTGGGCCCTTGAGGTGTACGGTGGACGGAGGAAAGTAAGTGGTGATCTACGGAAATGGAAATACCGACCCGGTTGACAGGAGGGTCAATGCGGGAAGGTATACGAATGACAACGGCAGATCGAGTGGAACTTAGCTCCTGAGAGCTACTATATCCTTGAATTGTTTCTGATTACTTTTCTTGTTTGAATAATTGATTGTTAAAAAGACATGGTTTTATTTATTAAATTTGGGTTTGTTATTTGACTAAGTGCTTGCATGTGTGTTCTTGGCCTCACGAGCGTTAGCTCACCCTATAGTTTTGTTTTCCTTAACAGGACCGACTCTTGGAGAAACCATCCGTTGAATTTTTGTTAAGACTCCTGTTATATATTTTGACTAGGCCCTGGTTTGGGTTGTACTTTTGGAAATTGTAAACTTGAAAAGTTTGGGCCCTGATGTGTATTTTGAATTTAAGTCGTTTCATGATTACCCGATGTACTAGTTATAAATTAAGTGACTTATTAAGCTTGAACGCTTCCGCATTATTGTGTTCATGTTTCTCTCATCGAAGTGATTAGTTTGATTTTAAATTGAATGGATTTGCTTGAGTCCTGGCGTGAGCTGGGCAGGCGTCCGCGGATACCCTTTGGTCCGCCTTAGGGAGATGTGGGGCGTCACAGTTGGTATCAGAGCACTAGGTTAGAGGTCTATATGGGAGACATATTGGATACTCTACCTTTAAGACTCGATATAGGATGACTTAATCCTACCCTAAGTGATACTTGAGGCGAGCTAGCAACTAAGTTAGTCCTACCTCAAGTGACGATTGGGATGAACCAACGATTAAGTTAGGCATGCATTGCAGGATATTGGAATTAGGTAGTGATTTAAGTTTCTAACCCGAAAGGTATTATTATTGTTATTATTTTGCAGGAATGGCTGATGGAAACGGAGCCCCGGCAGCTAATGGGAATGGCCATGCGAATGGTCATTACGTGCCCCTTAGGACTATCTACTATCGACCTATAGCAGGAGAAGCTCGTGTACGCTACTCACCGCATGATAGATACCCTCGATGTGCGTGTAGGTTGACTTTCGCCTACCCGGACTATGTGGTGCTTGCTTTGGACGACGAGCGTCGTCAGTTGGTGGATGCCAACCTTGGTTTACAGGCTGAGGTAGATGAGCTTAGGCAGATGGTTGGCGCTCAGGGTGAGCGAATTGCTGAGCTTGAGGAGGTGCTAGAGGGTGAGGTAGCCACGTCTGCAGTGGTTAACCAGGAGCTTCGGGATACTAGGGCTCGACTCACTAGGTTAGCACGAGATGTCCGTACTCGGGCTTTCGAGATGCTGGTTGATGCTACTAGTCTGGTTGAGGACGCTACTGCAGTGATTCCTGAGGATGAGGAGGAGGATCCGGAGGAGGATCCCGAGGAGGAGGTTCCTCCTGGTAGCCCTGCTATGGACTAGGATCTTGGTCGTTGACCTCTTTTGACTTTTGACTGGTACAGTTAGGACTAGTTAGGGTGACGCGAGTGCCGAGGCCATTGTATTTTGCATGCTTGTGTGGCCTATTTTTGGGCACTTGTTCTTACTTTAGTCTTCTGTGACTAAAAGTATATTTTTGAGCACCTGTGTGCTATATTTTGTGAATTGTCCCTAACTTGCTAATTGTACAAACTTGACATGCTTATGAATGTAAATTATTGTTAATTTCAATGCTTTCTTGGTTAGTTCTAAATTCGATAAAATTCTTGTTTTCTGCTTAAATTAATTTATTTCTTGCACTAGGCACGTCTAGACTAATGGAAGGATTAAGGAGTGGTCGAGGCCGTGGGCGAGCGTCTAGACGGGCCCAACCTCAGGGGGATGACCAGGGTTCGGCAACTGGACCGACCCAGGGACAGGAAAACGTTGAGGGTAACCAAGTGGCTACTGCCATCAATAGGATGACTGATATCCTAGAACGTCTAGCGGAGAGACAGGGTCCTGGACCATTTAACCAACCTGGGGGCCAGGATAGGGGAGAGGATAGAGCCCTGGAAAGATTCCTAAAGTTTAACCCGCCTAAGTTTATGGGTGAACCTGACCCCGAAGTAGCGGAGAATTGGTTAGAAAGGATGACCAACATATTCGCCGCTCTAGACTATACTGAGGATAGGCGCGTGAACTTTGCTGCCTTTCAATTTGAGGGAGTAGCCCGTGCTTGGTGGGATCTGATAAAAGGAAAATGGGAAAGAGCTCAAACCCCTTGGACCTGGGAAAATTTCACAAGGGAGTTTAATGAAAAGTTTCTTCCGCCCTTGATCCAAGAGAAAAGGGAGGACGAATTTATTAAGTTGAAACAAGGAACCCTTACTGTCGCAGAATATGAAGGGAAGTTCACTAAGCTTTCCAAATATGCTCCTGAGCTAGTAACCGATGAACGGAGAAGGATTAGAAGGTTCATACAGGGACTTAATGTGGAACTTCAGGAGGGCCTGGCTGCAGCCCAAATCTCTACTTTTACTGAGGCTTTAGAGAAAGCGCAAAGGGTTGAGAATGCAAGGTCTCAAGTGAGGGATTTCCACAATAGGAAAAGGAATTTCCCTAGTCGCACTACTGGGCAGACCAGTAAGTTTATACACCCTTCTAAAAAGGGAAGAGGGGAAGGGGGAACGAGAACTGCTGGAGCTTCTAGGGGAGCTCTATCTAGGGGAGGTCGTAGCGGGACGACTCAAGCTAGGGGAGCACCATCTGTTGGATCGACTGTGACCCCTCAAGTTACTTGTGGGTATTGTGGTAAACCCAACCACTCTGAGAATGACTGCTGGAGAAAGTTGGGAAAATGCTTACTGTGTGGGAGCATTGAGCATCAGATTGCAAGTTGTCCGAAATCGTCAAAGACAGGGGGAAGCCTGCAGAGACCTGAAAAATCAACCTCTAAGCAGACCAGTGCCGGAGGGAGTCGACCAAAAGTACCGGCTAGGGTCTACGCATTGGACTATCCACAAGCTCCAGAGGCGACCGAAGTGGTCGAAGGTACCATTCCAATCTTTCACCGCCTAGCTAGGGTTTTAATTGATCCGGGTGCAACGCACTCTTTTGTAAACCCTGATTTCATGAGTGGAATAGACTTGAAGCCAATTAAGTTACCATATGACTTGGAGGTTAAAACACCCACTGGGGACAAAAGTCTAATTGCTAATATGGTGTATAAGAATAGTGAAATTTGCGTGAGGGAAAGAAAATTGCTGGCCGATTTGATAGGCTTAGCGATTAAAGGATATGATGTGATCCTAGGGATGGATTGGTTAGCCCGTTATAATGCTCAACTAAATTGTAGGACGAAAATTGTAGAATTGTGTATTCCAGGGGAAGCAACCTTGAAATTGGATGTGAGGGGTAAGTTAGCCTCGTCTGCACTTATTTCGGGAATCCGGGCTAGAAAGTTGTTAAGTAAAGGAGCTCAAGGGTATTTAGCTTTTCTTATTAATACTCCTAGCGATAAGGTGAATCTGGAGGACACACCGGTAGTAAAAGAATTTTCTGACGTTTTTCCTGAAGAATTGGAGTCTCTACCCCCGGAACGGGAAATAGCTTTTAAAATTGATTTAACCCCGGGAACAGCACCTATATCAAGGACACCATACAGGATGGCTCCAGCTGAGTTGAAGGAGTTGAAGTTACAATTACAGGATTTGTTGGAACGAGGTTTTATACGAGAGAGTGATTCTCCGTGGGGAGCCCCAGTTTTGTTTGTAAAGAAGAAAGATGGGAGTTTGAGGTTATGTATAGATTATCGAGGTTTAAATGATGTTACGATTAAGAATAAATACCCACTACCCCACATCGATGAACTGTTTGATCAATTGCAAGGGGCGGTGGTGTTTTCAAAGTTGGATCTAAGGCAAGGTTACTATCAATTGAGGATTTTGGAGAAGGACATACCTAAGACTGCTTTCAACTCGAGGTATGGGCACTTCGAGTTTGCAGTGATGCCTTTTGGGTTAACCAATGCACCTGCCGCTTTTATGGATTTAATGCATAGGGTTTTTAAGCCTTACTTGGATCAATTTGTGGTGATTTTCATTGATGACATTTTGGTGTATTCTAAGAATGTGAAAGATCATGAGAAACATTTGAGAATTGTTTTACAAATCTTGAGGGAACATCAGTTATATGCTAAGTTTAGCAAGTGTGAATTCTGGCTGAAGGAAGTGACTTTCCTAGGGCATATAATTTCTAAGGATGGGATTAAAGTGGATCCAGCTAAAGTGGAAGCTGTTTCGAAATGGAAACGACCGGAAAACCCAACGGAAGTTCAGAGTTTTATAGGATTGGCAGGGTATTACCGGAGATTCATCCAGGATTTTTCGAAAATCGCTGGACCTATGACTGAGTTGACCAAGAAAAATAGAAAGTTTATTTGGAATTCTAAGTGTGAAGGAAGTTTTCAGGAGTTGAAAAGACGGTTGACAAGAGCGCCTGTTCTAGCTCTACCAAATGGACATGATAGTTTTGTGGTTTACACTGATGCATCTAAGGAAGGTTTGGGATGTGTTTTGATGCAAAATGATAAAGTGATAGCTTATGCCTCCAGAAAGTTGAAACCGCATGAAGGAAATTATCCGACCCATGATTTGGAGTTAGCGGCTGTGGTCTTTGCTTTGAAGAAATGGAGACACTATTTATACGGAGTGACATTTGAGGTTTTTACAGATCACAAAAGCCTTAAGTACTTATTTTCTCAGAAGGAACTGAATTTGAGGCAACGTAGATGGATGGAATTTCTGGAAGATTATGACTGCATTATTAAGTACCATCCTGGGAAGGCCAATGTAGTGGCCGATGCTTTGAGCCGTCAGGTACAGATGGCTGGATTGATGGTTAAGGAATTTCGATTGTTGGAGGAAGTTAGCTATTGGAATCCTCGATTGGAACCAAGGAAAGTACTTTTGGGGAATATTGTGATAACCTCCACTTTATTGGGACGTATTAAGGAATCTCAGGAAAAGGACCCTGAAATGCAAAAGTTGGTGGAGAAAGTCAAGATGGGAGACCAGACCGATTTCACTTTGGGATCAGATGGAATATTGAGATTTCGAAATCGGGTGGTTATGCCAAAGGATGAAGGACTTAGAAAAGAAGTTTTGGAAGAGGCACACCGATCAAAGTTTACAGTACATCCAGGAGGGAACAAAATGTACCAAGACTTGAAAGGTCTATATTGGTGGAAAAATATGAAGAAGGAAATTGCCCAATTTGTCCAGACATGCTTGGTTTGTCAACAGGTTAAAGCCGAACATCAGAAACCATCTGGGCTTTTGCAACCTCTAGAAATACCTGAGTGGAAATGGGAAAATATTACCATGGATTTTGTATCAGGCTTACCAAGGACACAGAGAGGCCATGATGCCATTTGGGTAATAGTAGATAGATTGACTAAATCGGCTCATTTTCTGCCAATTAATATGAAATATCCATTGGAGAAGTTGGCCAAATTGTACTTGGATGAGATTATCAGACTACATGGTATACCTGTGAGTATTGTGTCAGATAGGGATCCAAGATTTGTTTCGAGGTTTTGGCAAAAGATGCAAGAAGTGTTGGGGACTAAGTTGAACTTTAGTACCACCTATCATCCCCAGACTGATGGACAATCTGAAAGAACAATTCAAACTCTTGAGGACATGTTGAGGACTTGTGTACTGGACTTTGGAGAGAATTGGAGTAAGTTTTTGACTTTAGTGGAATTTGCCTATAACAATAGTTTCCACTCTTCTATTCAAATGGCTCCATATGAGGCACTTTATGGTCGGAAGTGTAGATCCCCAATTTGTTGGGACGAAGTAGGTGAACGGAAAATCTTAGACACGACTACTGTATCTTGGATTGAGGAGGCTAATGAGAAGGTGAAATTGGTACGGCAAAGAATTCAAACCGCTCAGAGTAGACAAAAGAGTTATGCCGACAATCGGAGGAAGGATTTGGAGTTCACTGTTGGAGATATGGTATTTCTCAAGATTACGCCTTTAAAAGCAAGTTTGATGTCCGGAAAAGGGAAGAAACTACAACCAAGGTTTGTAGGGCCTTATAAGATTATTCAGCGAGTTGGGAATGTAGCCTATAAGCTGGAATTACCACCGAGTTTATCTCGTATTCATAACGTGTTTCATGTGTCCATGCTTAAGAAGTATCATCCAGACCCCTCTCATGTTTTACAACCGGAGAATATTGAGATTGATGAAACCCTAACCTATGAGGAGAGACCGGTAAACTTCTGGATCGAAAGGTGAAGGAATTGAGGAACAAGCAGATACCACTAGTGAAAGTTCTATGGAAGAACCATGGAGTCGAGGAAGCAACATGGGAAGTTGAAGAGACAATCAAGGAGAAGTATCCAGACTTATTCATCGACCAAGGTAAATTTCGAGGACGAAATTTTCTTAAGGGGGAGAGGATGTGAGGACTCGCAAAAACTATTATTTTATGCCTAATTTATGGCTTAATAAATTATTTAATTGGATTTTATTTCCAAGGAATATTTTCTAGTCTTATTAGACCTAAATACATGGTAATATAACTTCGTTATATTTTTAAAATGATTCGTTTCGAAAATTAATTTCCTAGAGCGCGTTTCGTAAAAATAGTGAATAGTACTTGGAGATTTTATCCGCGTAGTAGCACAATAAGCTTGGAATATTAGAGACTTGTACTATGGTACTAAAATAGGTAATCTTAAGTATAAATATTCAAGTGATAGTTAGTAGTGCAATCGTTATAAGAATTTTTCGAAAGTTCGCGTTATAGCGGTAAAATTGACGGTACGCGTTTTCACACGCGCGACTTCATTTGAGGGACTTTAGACCTTTATTCCGGGACAATTAAGAGTGGATAATATTTATATTAACATGAGTGCATTAGAGGTTTAGTACACTAGTGAACCAAACGCTCGAGAAATCGAGTCCAAACGCACCCTAAATTACACTATTTCAAGTTGACTTTGAGGTGCATTTTACACCACACAAAGAATCTTCCTTTGGAAGCCAATTGCATCAGCACACTCTCTCTCTCTTTACCTCACTTGGCCGAACAACAAAGAGGAGAAGAACTCTCCATTTGTTCTTCATTTTTCATCTTCAATCCATGCACCAAAATCCACCCAAATCACACCAAACTTGGAGATCTCTTAGCAAACCACTTGGAGACTACATTTAGCTAACAAAAGGCTGCATCTCACGGTTTCTTTGGAGCTTCAAGAGGGCCGAAATTTTCTGGTCTTGCACACCCAAGGAAGAGGTAATGATCAACCCACAAATTCTTGTCTTTTGGAGGTTATATAGCAAGATCAAACTCATGCATGCACTTAGTTACTTGTTTATGGTGTAAAAATGTGATTGTGGGCTCTTGGTATTCCCACACTTGAGTTGTTGTTGCTGATGTGATGATTAATGGTGATTATATTGTTGGTTTAGTGATTATAATGATGCATTAGTGATGGGTAATTAGTAGAAACTTCATTGGGTGTAAGAGGCTAGAACTTCCGATTTTGCCCCTGCTATGTTCGGCCATTTCCAGGCCAAATCTTAATGGTTTAATGGCTTGAATTGGATGTTTATAGGATGTATTAGATGTGTGAAAAATTTCATTGGAAAATATTGAGGTTTAATGGAGCAAATGAATTTTTTTTCCGAAACCAGCAAATCTGGAAATCTGTCCCGTAATGCACTGTCCAGCGTTGGTATTTTGGCTATAACTCTGTCCTCGGATGTCGAAATCATGTGCCGTCGGTGGCGTTTGAAACTAGACATTCCTAGCTTTAATTTGGTATAAAATGCACGTTCTGATTCTCTGTGAGCAAGCCGAACCAAATGTTTTAAGTTCGCTGTCCTGTTGCTCTGCTCCTCTGGAATGAAGTGTACAGGCAGCAACTTGATGCCCGAATTTGAACCAGATGGGTGCCGAATTTGGGAATGACTTCTTCTGTGATATTTTAGTACTATGAATGTATTTTCCAACGGCGTAAGCCATGCTCAATTTCGAGCTATATTGACTGAGTTGTGACTGAAACAAGTGGACTGCTCTGTTTTGGAAAACCCTAACGTTTGGACTGGTTTGGAACCAAATCTTGTAGTGAACTTGTTAGTTGATGTTTTTGATATTAAACACTTACCAAAGATATTATGGGTGTATCTTAGACCCTCATTTTACAAATGAACCATGGTTGGATAACCTTCTTGGTTGAACGATTGGAAATTTGGGAAATGAAAGTCAAAGGCAGAATGCCTTAGGAATTTTCTTGAACTTTGGTTGGCTCATTAACTACCTTGCCGAAGGTATTTTTCCCCGAAATTCGATAGAGAGATACTTTCCATATAGTATTGAAACACTGCCAATTTTGGTGCCAATTCAAGTTCGTTTCGATACCTAATTAAAATTCTAAAGTTGGGGGTTCAAATCTGGAAATTCTTCTCCAGTCTTGAAATTGCTCAACTTCGGGCTACCGTATCTCGGTGCTCGAAACTCCGATTCTTGATCCGTTTGTTTTGTCATACACTTCACTTGCAACACTAATTGAGCTGAAAATTTCAGAGGCCGGTTTGCAACGTACGAATCGTGCCGAATTTTCAAAGTTGGCCAAAAACCAACTTCATTCTGCCATGAAAACCGACCCTGCGCCTTCACGCTCATTTTTGACCACTTTTCACTTCGATTCATGGAAAAGTGTCTTCTAGGAACTTATAGTACTCTCTAAGAGGTTTCCAACGGTATAAAGTTTTCCAATTCTCGACTTATACCGAGCGAGTTACGATTTTTCAAAGATTTATCATAAAACTGGAAAATTTTCCAATTCCAAGAAAATAGAGTTTTTCAAAAAACTCTTTATTCTTTTTATATTCTTAAACGTTTTGCTTACGATTTTCATGATAAAAACTCAAATAATATTATACCTAATAAACGGCAAGTTGAACCTCGATTTACGTGTAATTGAGGTTCCTTTTTGCAAAATAATTCTTAGATTGTACTAGTGTACAATCTTTCTTGATAAGTGGGTTAATTGTGTGATTATCCACTATTAATTTGCCAGGCGCACAAGGAGACCTTCAAGAGGATCTCACCGTGGACACTTGAACTTCCGGAAAATAATTCTTGTTGAATTGCTCGGTGAGTGTCAAGTGTGTGAATTTTGATACTTGTTTAATTGTGGTATTTGTTGAAAGTTTTAAAAATAAGGGCGGGTGTGTACTTTATCGCACTCGTTCTAATTTCAAATGAATGAATGGAATGTCTTGAATGAATGAATGAAATGCAATGTTATGTCATGAATGCTTGTGTCGTTGGAGTGAACCTCCTCGACTTTCAAAAATATGGGGGACGCCCAAACTCATAGGCCGTCCTTAGACTCGAGCCGGCAATGGGCTTGGTCGGGAA